>NW_020172777.1:75942-93310 GCF_003031525.2 Neophocaena asiaeorientalis asiaeorientalis | reverse complement strand
CCCCCGCCCCCGCCATTCCTAGTCCACTCCCTATCTCATGATATTTCCATTTGTTTATAGTACTTATCATTATCTTATTTATTTCTTTGTCTGTCACTTCCACTACCTATCTTCCTTCTTCATGGTTGGAATCCCACGTGACCAGAACACTACCTGGCACACTGTAGGTGCTTATTAAATACCTGTAAAATGAGTTAATGTCTTTGAAGGTAACATTCAGATCTTTATAGAAGCAGGAGAGGTGGGAGGATTTTGGAGGTTAGATAACATCTCTGAAAGTAGCCCATCACCTCTCCCCTGTCTCTAGATGTGCAGGCCCACTCTTGGCTCTGGTCCCAGACCTCTTGCTGAGCTGGAGCTGTGATTGGAGTCTGAGAGCTGATACATGTGTGGCTTTTCCCTGCAAGGTGCTTGGGGGCCCTTCAGTGGGTGGTATTGTACGATATCAGTGGCTGCATTGTACTCTGGAACTCATTATGTTGTGTGATGTGAAGGAATGAACTAAATTTTGTCGAGGAGCTAAAGAAAGTTTGAGAAAGCAGGAAGGGTAGTTGTTGCTGTTCCTTGTGAGAATTCTGTCCTCCCTATTGTGTAGAGCAAGCTATGAAAGTCAGCAAGCCATATGTAATAGGATTTCTTGCCAACCATCACCTATTCTCACCAGAGGTAGAAGGAGCAGATAGTTATGGGGAGTGGCATTTCAGTGACTGAATGGATTGACTAATAACTCCGCCACTTTAATGAAATAAGTTCTTGCATTAATTGACACACATCTGCACTTAAAAGTTGTTTAAAACTTCTTTCCTTTCATTTGTGTTGGTGGATCAAGTTTTTCCCAGTGATTGGGGAGCTTTGCTGTCCGTGGTGCTGAAACAATTTTCTTACAGCAGGCGACAAGGGCGGAAATACTGTTTCCACTGTCTTCCATTTTGACGCTACAGAGGGGTTTATGGGTTTCAAAACTCTTTTCACACATATCTTATGTTTTTTTCCCTGAAAGTTTTGTAGACTTTGTAGGGAAGGTGTTTCCCTCTTCCCACATTTTATAGACTGGGAATACTTGGCTCAAATCTAAAAAGCTCTACTCCTATTGAAATTTCTCTCATATTGATAGATGTCTCTTAAAACAAATGTTTTCCACATAGGTTAAAAAAAAGGTTAATTGTGGAAATTTTGGAAATACAGGTAAACAAAGAAGAAAAAAATACTTTATGGGCCCACATCCATAGAGAACTACTATTAACATTTTGATAAATACTCCTTAATACAGATTAGATAGATGGAAAGAAGATATATGATCTAATACTGTGTATGCTCTTTTACAACCATATTTTTCACTTAGAAAATTATTAGATACTTTTTCTACGTCAATAAATATATTTTTACAACTTTTCAAAATAGTATATAATAGTATATAATTGTGGGTTTATATCATATTTTATGACCATTTTTATTTGGGCATTTAGATAATTTCTATTGTTTTGTGATTATAAGCAGAACTGTAAAAGAATTTTTGAAAATAAATATTTATGCATATTATTATCTATTTCTTCAAGAAAATGGCTGGAATTGGAATTGGAATGGCTAGGTCTTTTGATCCATGTTGCTAAATAGTCCTATTTGTACAACCATCAGCAGCTCATTTTCCTCTATGCTAATATACTCTGAGTATTATTACTTAAAAATGTATTTTAAAAATATTGTGGGTGGAAATGTCATCTTTCTGTTCTAATTTGTCTTTTTTATATTACTAGTGAGATTGGATATTTTTTCAAGTATTTTTGGCCATTTGAATCTTGCTTATTTAAATTCCTTCTCATAATCTTTGTCTACTTTCCTGTTTGATGGTTTTGAAAACTAGGTCTTCTGACTCTAAATTCAATGCTCTTTCTTTGAGCTACACAGGACAGCTTTTATGGAAATAGGTATGTGTCTGAGACTGGTCCTTAGGTCATAAAGTTGTTCTTAGCTTTCAGGCCCTTCCCCCTCAGGCTTCCAGTGTTTCCAATTCTAAGTGTAATGACTCACTAGTGTCTTTGTTACTTTTATACTTACACATTATCTCACTCAATTCTTAAAGTGTCTGGAGAGGCAGATGGGGCAAACCCTGGTGTTTGTATAACAGAGGAAACTGAGACGTTCTGAGGTTAAGGCAATTATCCACGATGACAAATTAGTACCTATGTCAAGGTAAATCTTGAACCAGGATCTCTTAGGAGTCTAGCGGGAAAGTGATATGATAAACTAATCACAATGGTGCTTAATGACTCTCATAATGTGTTATCTTTTCCAGAGTCATTTGCATTTAAATAGAGGAATCTGAAATAATCACTACTTAATGTGCCCTGTCAAGCCAGGAGAAGAACTCTTTTGGAGTCTGGGGCCTGCTTACCCCTTAAATCACACTATGAAGATATCCACCTACTTCATCTATGCACGGTCCTGGCACTGCTGTCTCAAAATGGGTTGACTTGAAACACCAGCTATGACAATCTGAATATATAAAATATAATGCCCAAAACAGGCAGAAAATAGAAGCTGTTTCCCTTTCTCCTCCTCTTTCTCCTCTTCCTCTTCTTCCTTCTTCTTCTTCTTTTTTTTTTTTACATTTATTTTATTTATTTATTTTTTGGCTGTGTTGGATCTTCATTGCTGCATGTGGGCTTTCTCTAGTGACGAGTGGGGGCTACTCTTTGTTGTGGTGCATGGGCTTCTCATTGCAGTGGCTTCTCTTGTTGCAGAGCACTGGCTTTATGCGCATGGGCTTCAGCAGTTGTGGCACGTGGGCTCAGCAATTGTGGCTCTCAGGCTCTAGAGCACAGGCTCAGTAGTTGTGGCACAGAGGCTTAGTTGCTCCGCAGCTTGTGGGATCTTCCTGGACCAGGGCTCATACCCGTGTCCCCTGCATTGGCAGGCAGATTTTAACCACTGCACCACCAGGGAAGCCCCTTCTTTTTTCCCCCACTTATTTTTGTCTTCTATATGCAAAAATGTGTTTTCCCATTTTCTTCACAAAATTACTCAGAGTTCTTTTCCTTTTCTCTGTGGTTAGAAGTTACTAAGTGCCTCTCAGAAATGTTCTCTAAGTGTCCAGAAGAACAATAACCAGTTATCTAGAAACTAAATGAGCAGCAGGGATTGTTCCTCTCTGCTGACCTGATGAATTCAGTTTGTCACAGCTTCCTCTGCCCACTGACTGTATATGGTAGACCCACCCTGGATCCTTAGTGGACACCGTGCCTCATCAGAGCAAGTAGAAGTGTCTCTGAACACCACGTCTCCAGTGCTCTTACTGTGTGGTGACATTTCATATTGTACAAAATCACAAAGATCAATCAAGACCCCTCTGGGGTATATTCTCCATTACCCAGGATGCTGACCTTCTACGGCCATGTCTGCCTTAGTTTTCTCCCTGGTGGATTTCACCTTAATGACTTTAAACATATTATGCTAGGGGGCTTTGCAATATTCTTTTTGCAAAATTTTTGGGTGATATTTGGTGGTGTTCTTTTTTTTTTTTTTTTTTTTTTTTTTTTTTTTGCGGTATGCGGGCCTCTCACTGTTGTGGCCTCTCCCGTTGCGGAACACAGGCTCCGGACGTGCAGGCTCAGCGGCCATGGCTCACTGGCCCAGCTGATCCGCGGCACGTGGGATCTTCCCGGACCGGGGCATGAACCCATATCCCCTGCATCAACAGGCGGACTCTCAACCACTGCGCCACCAGGGAAGCCCTGGTGGTGTTCTTTTAATAATGATTGAGGAGAATTGCTTATTTCAGTGACTACCTAGTGCCTTGTCTATATTCTCTTTGCTTTTCTCTGTATCTCTTTTGAAGAACTTTCTAAAGGTCTTTGGTGATACTTTAATTTTTGTGGAATTAACATACCAATGCTAGGAATCCTGAGGCTCAAAGTAACTGGTATAGTATAACATTATGAATTTTTTTGTTTTGCCAAGACTTGAGGACTGACACACAGTCAATTCTAAATTGGCTAATGATTACAGGAATGAGGGAGATCACGGATAGATCCATATTTTGATCAATACAGTTAAGATTTTTATTCCGTGGTGGATTAACCAAGGTCAAGATAAGGAAAGACTGGGAATGGTCTCATATCTCTAGGGGGAAAATAATCAGGTAACAGATGATCACTATTAATTGACACCTCCCACTGGTGTTTGTGTGTGTGTGTGTGTGTGTACAGCATCCAGGAGCTCACACCCTCTACATGAGTTAGGATCAGTCCTAACTCATTCTGGACCTTTTCATGGTCCTCATATTTCTTCTCCATCAAATGGTGATAATCTTTCCTGCCTTATAAACCGAATAGGGTAGAAGTCAAGTTTAAAATGGAGGGTCTTTGAGAAGACAGTGCTATACAAATGCAAAGGGTTTCGATTTCCTGTTACTTACTGGAGTAAATGGGCTAACATAGGGATCCAGAGTGCATGCTGGCAGGCCTGCCACAGCTGCATACCTAAAAGACATCAGGTTGTGTAGCTGTGAGGCAGCATACTGAAGTGCCTATATCTTTGAAGAAAACATTTCAGAAGCTAGAACGACAGATGCCTGAGAATCGATTTTTGAAACACAGCCTTTTTCAAGTATGAAAAGAGTCCAAATAATTTGTTTCAGAGAAAGACGTGCTAGCCACAAGAGTCAGCTCTCAGAGTGTCTCGGGCATGGGTGGCAAAGCTGTCCAGATGAGCAGGAAGGGCACCAGCCTCATGGCAGGCAGCTGTTTCTGCTCGAGCCAGAACTATACTTTCCTCTCATTTTGTCAGAAACAACGTGTTATTTTGGTAACTCTTTATTTTCCACACTGCAGCTTCCCATGTAATTATTGAATGCAATTAGGTATTCCATGCTGCATAATTACTCAGCTATCTGTGCCTCTGAAAGATATGAGAATAAATATCATGGAAGTCCATGGTGAAAATCCTCCATCCAAAGAAAGCCTGGGATTTCTACCTACCTGACAAGGTGTCTGAATCAGATGAAGTAAAATTTAAACATTTTGGGTTTTTCCTCCATCTGCTGTACATGTACATGAATGAAACAACATTAGCACAGCAGAGCAAACTGGCTTGGTTAACGTTTCTCTGTCACCTAAATCTATGGCTTCCTATTCTGGTTTGTGCAGGCATCCAAAAAAAACCTCTCTATGGCATGGAAAAATAGGGGTAATGGATCAGGGTCCAAAGATAAGCTGTAAATCCAGTCTAACTAACTAGTGCACAGGTAGCTAGAAGGTCCACATCAAGTTCATCCCTTTGCACAAAGAAAAAGAGAATAGCAAGGCATATTAAAATAGAGAAAGGGTCTTGAGTTTTACACACATCTATGTTAACCGGGATTCTTTTGATTGCAAGTGACAGAAACCCAATTCCAGCCAGCTTAAGCAAAGAAGGAGATTTAGTAACAAGATACTGGGGCATCTCAGAGAATAACAATGAGGTGCAGGAATATTTGAAGCTCAGAAACTGGAACTGGGGACTTGATTCTAAGACCCTGTCTCCCTCTATCCATCTCTTATCTTTGTTTTTCTCTCTGTCTTGGCTTCATTCTTTTCTATGCCAGAAATTTTTTTCCATTTAGTGGTGATCATGACTACTAGAAACTCTGGGGTCATATCTCTGAAGCTTCTGTCAAAGGGAAAGGGAATCTTCCATGTTAGTTCTGTTAAGGAAAAAAAAAACAAAAACAGCTAAAGCATCTGATTGACCTAGATTGGGTCAAGTACCTTCCCCTGGACAAATTTCTGGCTTGAGGGGTAAGTTACGGTGCTAAGATTGGCCCAGCCTGGGTCATATACCCAACCCTGTGCAGGGAGCAAAGTTTTGTAACCAGAAGATGGGAGCTGGGACAGGAGAAAGCAGAAAGCTGGTCGGTCTTACCTTTTTCTTGCCTCACTTAAAGATTATTTCTGAAGGGAATTTTATTTCTTTCTCTAGGTAGATAGGTACACAAGTAGATAGATAAAAATAATTACCCAATGATGCTCTACTTTCTAAAACCAGTCACAAATCAAGTATAGGACTTTGGGTGTTTCTTTTGGCCTATAAATTTCACATTGCCTAATTTGAATATTCCCAGTGTCATATCCCCAGAAAGAAAAGCCTGGGGCAAAGCTCATGTGCTATCTCTTTATTAGGGAATAAAATCCCAGGGCACAAGAGTGAGGGACAAGGGAAGTGAGGCAGAGTGGGAGAAAGCCAATGTAAGGATGCCTTGATCAGCTGGCCACCACTTGGTGAATGTAACTCTTTGCTCTATCCCATTGGACCATCTTCTGCAATGCCAAATAAAAACATGCTTCTTAGAACAGTCCATCTGGTTCAACAAGGGAGAAGAATTTCCCACAAGATTCCATCTCCCATCTGTCAGACGCTTGACCTACAGGGCTTGAATGCCCTCGTACTTTGAGATTATGCAGCATGGACGTTCATGCCGCAGTGTCAAATGGGGAAGTCCCAGGACAATAAGATGGAGGTGGGTGGTATGGGCTGGAGGCAGGGCACTGTCCTGTTGTATTCATGTGAGGTTGCTGCTGAGTCAATCTGAGCTGGTCACTGCAGTGCTGGCGCAGGCTGGAACAAGTGGCCCTAAGTCAGGTGAGGCTGAGAGCACTGAAGTGACATACAAGAAGCCCCTATTTCCCCCAGAATCAGAATGTCAAATCTCGGAGACACATTACAGGTACCTTCAGATAAGCAGATTAACACCCAGAGTTTAAGGGACTTGCTTAAAAAACCTCACAGCCAGTTATTTCAGTTACTGACAGAGTTTGGAACACATCTATTTCCAACTCAGTCTATTCATTCATTTACCATGGCTCCCCAAACATCAGACCCTCATATGTCGCAAAATTTCCCAAACACCTTATGCAGTGAGTAGCACGTCGACACCTCCTAAATATTCATGAGCTGTTTAATGGTTCAGTCTTGGTGGGTTGCAATATGTCTATCAGGATCTATTTATTCTCATTACTTCAATGTTGTTCTGGAGCGATGCATTATAAACAATTTATGATGTGTTGACAGGACAGATGAATGCTAGGATAATAGGCTGAAGAGGAGAATATCTCACCACGGTAAACGGAATGCAGGGGCGTGACTCTGAGTAAGGTTGATGGGAATGATATTGATGGTTTGCGTGCTTAGCCATCTATGTGCCAGCCTGCAGCCCTGCTACTTTTGTGCTACAGCAGTTTTGTGTCTACCTGCCTCTGCTAGCATTATGTGTCTTCATGATAGAACCTGTAGGATCTCTGCTTCTCAAAAGGAGGGTAGCATGGCTGGGGAGGTGCAGTGGTCAGCAGCTTGTGGGCATGAATATACTTGAATTCCTAATGTCTTAGTAATTTTAGATGGAGATGTCACCTTATTTAGCCAACCTCAAAGTCATCTGGCTCAAGTTTTGGTTGAAGATTAAGTTTCCAAAAGTCAAGGCTAATAGCTCAGCCAAAATAGTCTTATCATTTAGGGCTGCCTTTTTGAAAATTGTATCTGAGAACAGAACCAGAGCATTCTCTCAAATGCTAAATATTTACCCTTCTCTGCCATTCACAATGATAGTCTATGCTGACTACTCACCCCAGAGCGAGGACAGGACTCTGCCTTTCTCCCACTCTTACATACCTCTCCTATAAAAAGCCCCAAATAAGTAAACAAAACTCATGTTGAGCTTTTTTTCTTCCCAGGATACGCATTATGGGAAAAAAATATTTGTTAAGTACTCATTAGGTATTGCCCACATTTTACAAAGGAGAAAGAAAGAGGTAAAAAGGGGTTAAGAAATTTGTTCAAGGAGACAGAGATGGCACGTGTTAGAATCGGAAATCTGAGTCCTACTGGTTAGCTCCCATCATCTGTCCTGTGAGCATTGTCATCTTTACACGGGCTTGAGGAATGTGTTTACTTCTCGATGCCTTGAATTTCTCATCTATAAAATGTGAGTTTAGATAAATTGCCTACCTAATTTAAAGGTAGGTTCTGAGGAGAAAATAAGTGGATAAATATGAAAGAGCATGAAAACAGTGAAAAGGTATGGGGAAAACAAAGGAAGGACTTTTTCCCCCTTTGTCTTTTTTGGTCGTTTGTTTGTTTCACTCAATTCTTGAGTGTCATTTGGATGGTTTCTACCAGTTATCCCTCATATCCACCATGTAGGTGAACTATGGTGCTCTGAAAAGCACATTTATGCATATTCCCCCCAATCTGATCTTCAGAATTTTGAGAGCTGGGGTGATGAGAGGGGCAGGGATGATACCCTTTAATTTCTGAGCAAACTGAGTCTACCATGGACTCATCTGCCCACAACTGGTGAATGACCCTCCCAATACTGCTCAGTAAGCTAAGTGCAGACCCCAGCACTTGGCTATGGGCTCTGTGCTCTTTCTCCACACACCACAGTCTAAACCAAGTTTTGATACAAGAAAATCTTGAAATCAGGGCTGGTGGTGTGTGCTGGGAAGGCTCCTGGGCTTGAGGTGAGGGAGAGAGGATTCTGGGTATTTCCTCGTTGGATTTCTGTTCTTCCTTCACTTCTACGCTGCTTATGTGCCTTTCTGAAGCACCCTGTGCATCTTCTCAGGCTTGACCTCTGTTGCCCTCTTTCCCTTGGTACCAAGTCCAGAGTGACACAAAGAGGGAGGAAAAAATGACAGCAATCCCAGGTTGCCTCTGGTTGCAACTATTTTTAGCTGTTGTTATTTATGTTGTATAAATCATTGAATGCCTTATAAGGGGCACAAAGGGAGACTTAAAACAATAAAGCTCACCTGTTAGTGGATGCCCCTCCTGAGTTGATAACTGCTGAAGCTGAGTGATGGGTTTATGAGGGTTCACTAGATCAGGGGCTGGTACATTTTTTTAAAGGGCCAGAGAGTAAATAATTTAGGCTTTCAGGCCTTATGGTCTCTATTGCAATCACCCAACTCTGCCCTTGTAGTGTGAAGGCAGCTGTAGACAATATGTAAATGAATGAACGTGGCTGCATTCCAATAAAACTTGGCAAGAACAGGTGGCAGGCCAAATCTGGCCCATGGAACAAAATTTGCTGACCTATGCTTTGTTCTGTCTAGTTTAGTAGATGTTTTACATTTTCCATAGTAAAAATTTAAAATATTAGTGCCTGAAATTATATGTGATAATGTCTTAAGGAGTGAGACCTAGTGACAACATTCTTACTCTCTATTGCTGTGTGTAGCGCAAGTGGTCACTTAACAGTAATCACATTTTGATAAAAGGCAGACTTTTCCAAATAAATGAAGTAGAATATTCAGCAATTATCTTGAAAATATTGGAGAAAACAAGGCAGTTTTTTTCTGCAAACTTTGGGTAAAAATAAAAATCTAATTCTGCCTGAATTATTTAGACTGGCGAGGCTTAGCTGGGGAGTTGGGTGTCAGATCTGACAGAACTCTGTTTTTTTACTTTCCAAAGTCAATAATCTACAAACTCTAGCTGCGTATCTCATGCCTTGGGTTGGGCAGGTGCAGTTTAGGAAGCCACAGTTCTGATCTCACGCAGCAATTTTTTCTGACACCAAAGCCAATTCTCACTCCACTGCTGCTATTACTTCTATTTCCATGGAAATGGACACCAGCTCAGCTAAAACAAGGTAATTGCAGTTTTAAAGCAGTGATTATTTGGACTCTCATTTTCTATGGAAATGCCAGTTAACAACAAACATCACTATTTGGATCATGACTTTTTTCATCTCTGAAATACAATACCAGGCTTTGTGCAACAACATTATTTGTAAAATGGGGATGACCATAGTGCCTGCCTCATAGGAACTAACCAGATAACTAAAGGCAAGTAGTAAATTATAGTATATTATGCAGCTATTAAAAATAATGCTATGGGGAGTGATGAATGGCAGGTAAAATGCTCACATTAAAAAGTTAAGTAAGGAAGCAAGATAAAAATTATCTATATGCTGTCATCTCAATAACTTTAAAATATGCATATAGAAAAACTGGAAGTAATATTGTAAATGAGATTCTCATTAGTGAACTCACAAATTATTTTTATCTTTGCAAAGTGGGTCTATGTTCAATTTTTAACACTAGCTTTTAGAATTATGAATTGTTTTATGTGACTACATTTTGTGTGTTTGATTTTCAAATGATTTGAATGCTTCAGAAAGTGTGTTTCCTGGGAGCAAAAAGCTAATTTTTTGTGTGTATACAATATAAAATGATGTTTTGAATTCAGTCATTTAATAACAGCATTTCTCAAGGGATCTGAAATGTCTCATTGTAAAATGAGCTGAGTATTCTGTGTTATTTTAGGCAGGGGTTAATTTTGCTGGGCAGAACTGGAACTCCAGTTTCCTCCACTCTCCTGCAGGATGGAGTGAGTGGACTAAGTGCAGGTGTGCAACAAATGACTTGTGTTGTCTTGCCTACTTACGGCTGGGGCAGAGAAGGTGGTCCTCTTCTCTCTGTCTCTGTCTCTCTGTCTCTCAAATACACATACACACACATTCTCTCTATAGTGAAACTATATTTTAGACAAAGTAAATTAAAAACTATATTTTAGACTGTTTTATGAAATTCCTCTCTGAGAAACATTTTTAAAAAAGAAGTTAGAAAAAACATAGAAAAAGAAATTGTTAAAACAAAGAATTTCCCTATACTTGCAAAATGATTTGGTATATTGCTGGTTAACAAAGATGTCCCTTGATGAGTTATTTTGCCCTCAGTGGAAATACTGAAACTAACTCCAATGCCCATAAGGGGTGAATGGTTTAGTAAATTATAACACACTTACACGAATGGGCCTCTGTGCAACTATTAAAGATGTTTACAGAGGTTTTTTTAAATAAAGAAATTATTATGGCATATTTAGTAAAAAACAATCAAGATTTTAAATTTCAAATATAGTCTACTGATATTTATGTAATAACATATAACATAAAACTTAGTAACGTATAAAATGGAAAGAAATATCCCAATAAGGAAATCATAATTTGTTTTTAAGTTAATTCTTAATGATAAGAAATGCATGAATACATATTTTATGTAAAAAAAATTAAAATATTACACCAAGGCTAGATGCCCTTTGACCACTGTGCCCAGTCTTAACCACCTGTCCTCCTCCTCTGAAATAATCACTTGTATTAGTTTGGTGTATTATATTTTTAAAGCAATCTTCTTTATATTTTTCTATTCCTCCCCAATTTTTCTACATTAACATGTTACTTTTATAGTGCATATGTGCTTTTGCAGTCAGAAAATAATTTAAAAGAGAAATGAAAAATAAAACAAGTGAAAAATAAAACAATCATAGGACACCAATTCACATCCATCAGAGTGGAAAATATTTTAAAAATCTGATAATGCTATTTGCTTATAAGGATGTGGGGAAGGAATGGAGAATGCTCATCCATTGCCAGCAGGAGTGTTAACTGACACAACTACTTTAGATAGTATTTCATAATACAGAAGACATAATTTTTTCTCAACAGTGACACTTCTATGCATATGTTCTAAAGAAATTCTCATACACAGACACAAGGAAACATGTATAAGGATGCTCATTAAAACATTTTTGTAACAGCAAAAATTTAGAAACTAAATATTGATAAGTGGTAGGTTAATAGATATAGCAGTTAACATATATTTATAATAAGATCTACATGATAATGTAAAATTAAATGAAATGTTAAGCAAAGTGAATGACATAGTCTGATATAATCTGTATAAGATTTAGAAATATACAAAAACATTTCTAGTTCCAATTAAGATGAAGTAAACACACTCCATCCTGTTTTTCCACTAAAAGCTCAGGACAGAATACATGGAGCAGCTATCTGAGGACTCTGAAAAGTAAATGGTATCAGGAAGATTGGGAAAGAAAACCTGAACTTTAAGTATGATTGATATATTGGTGGTTTTCCTGCCTTTTCCCCTTATATATTCTGTGTTAGTTCAAAGGCACTAGAATCCTGGAACAGCTCACTGAATACAGAAAGAAAGAGCTCCAAGAGAAGCCCTTTTCTTCTTGACAGAGGATTAGGAAGAGGAGCCCCTATTTAACAGAGAATGAGGAAAATTTCTGTAGTTTTTCCTTCTCTCCTTAATCCTGAAAGTGAAATCTGGCAGGGGCAATGGTGGCAGCAGTGACCAGTCAGGCAACTAAAATTCTGGAGAAGATGAATCCTTCTTTCTTTCTTTCTTTCTTTCTTTCTTTCTTTCTTTCTTTCTTTCTTTCTTTCTTTCTTTCTTTCTTTCTCTCTCTCTCTCTCTCTCTCTCTCTCTCTCTCTCTTTCTTTCTTTCTTCTGCATTGGTTCTTTGTTGCTGCATGTGGGCTTTCTCTAGTTGGAGTGAGTGGGGGCTACTCTTTGTTGCAGTGCAACTCGCTTCTCATTGCAGTGGCTTCTCTTGTTGTGGAGCATGGGCTCTAGGCGCATGGGCTTTGGTAGTTGTGATGCGTGGGCTCAGTAATTGTGACTTGCGGGCTCCAGAGTGCAGGCTCAGTAGTTGTGGTACACAGGCTTTGTTGTTCCACGGCATGTGGGATCTTCCCAGACCAGGGATCGAACCAGTGTCCCCTGCATTGGCAGGTGGATTCTTAACCACTGAACCACCAGGGAAGTCCCTGAATCCTTCTTTTTAAACCTAACTGTTGTCTGAAGCATGGAGGTGTTTCCCACTGCTTTTTTCTCTCTCTATTCTCAAACTATTTGGCCCTTGAGGTGGACCCTATTGTAAGAAGTGCATAGCACTTTAGAGAGATAAAAGCCCTGGGTTTCCAGCCAAAGGGAAGGAAAGGGGGTCCTGGCAGAGAGTGTGGAGATTGTGGAGAGGAGGAAGATTGAGGAAGGGATCCCATGAAGTTGCTGTGGATGAATTCCTGGGCTCAATCTCCAAGTTGTACACATGTGGATCTAATTCCCAATAGCAAATCAACTACTTTGAGGACTGAACTTTGGGGGTAGATGACCACCCAGGTCCCCATCTGGCCCCTGGGTGACACCCACACAGAATATTTCTGAATAACACTGGAAAAACCTTATAAACAGAACTGACATTGAAACCACAGACCAAAAAATGTAGGTCAAAACTTGTGGCCTGGTCCTAATTGGGTCTATTGCCTGCTAAGCGACAACAAGCAAACAAATAAGCAAATAAATAAATAAATATTCTCCAAAAGATTTAACAGGAATGAGAATCTCTTGACATAATATTCAAAATGTTCAGGATACAGTTTAAAATTATTCAACATACAAAATAGCAGAAAAATTAAAACAATATTCAAAGGGAAAGACAATTAACAGGTGTCTTCTTCAAGATGATCCAGATGTTGGTATTATAGACAAACCATGCTCCAAGAAGTAAGGGTGAATACTCCTTGAAACAAATGGAAAATTTCAGCAAAGAAACAGTTGCTAAGAAAAAGAATCAAGGTGGAAGTTTTAGAATGAGAAACATAGTAACTGAAATAAAACATTCACTTAAGATCTTCAGTAGCAGAATAGAGATGAGAGAGGAAAGAGTGAACTTGAAGACAGGTAAACAGAAAATATCCAATCTGAGAAACAGAGGTGGAAAGATTATGAAGTAAAATTACCTGTAAGCCATATCAAAATGTCTAATACTATGTCACTGGAATTTCTGAAGGAGAAAAGAGTGTGCAAAAAATATATTTGAAGAAATAATGACTAACAACTTCCCAAATTTGGTAAAAGATATAAAATTACAAACTCAAGAACCTCAGCAAACCTCAAATAGGATAAACTCAGAGAAGTCCACACACAGACATAGCACATGAGAGTGCTAAAAACCAAAGATAAATATTGTGAAAGCAGTCAGAGAAAAGCAGGCATTACATGTAGATTAGTAACAATTTGAATGACTGCAGATTTCTGTTCAGAAACCGTGGAGGCCAGAAGGCAGTGGAATAATATTTTTAATGTGCTCAAAGGCCCAGAGTTTTACACAGAGCAAAAATGATAATAATAATAATCTTTTTGGAATAAAGATGGAAAAAGGACTTTCTCAGATGAAGGAAAACTAAGATAATTAATTACCAATATACCTGATCTAAAAGAAGTGTTAAAATAAGTTTCTCAGGTGGAAGAGAAATGATACCAGAGGAATTAGAAATTCAAGACTGAAGGAAGAGCAACAGAAATGGTAAATATATGGACAAATATAATAGACTGTTTTTTCCCCTTTAAGTTTTTAAGATGAGATATGTATAATAGTTGAAAGTAAAAATTGTAATATTGTTTAGTAGGATTTTCAATGTATGTAGATACGCTACTTAGGACAATTATAGGATAAAGGAAGGGAGGTAAAGGACCTATATGGTGGCAAAGTTTCTAGATTTCAACTGAAGTGATAAATAGTAATTCTAAGTAGACTGTGAAAAGTTAAGTACCGTAGATTATCATTATTTACAGTAGTTATGTTCTATAAACTCTCCATGAACACTGAATTAGCAAATACTGAACCATTGCTCCTAGGGGAAATACAGGATAAGGTTTCTAGAAGACTCTGGTTAAACTTACATTAACTGATCAATAGATAACCTTGTTTGATGTGTGTTTCTGTTTAAAGGCATCTTATTTAATCTATATTGTTGATCCATTGACATTGAACTCCTGAATACATATATATATTTTTTCCTGTAAAGCACATCACAGCCTTCTTACACTTAGGAACAGCAGACAGCACTTCAGGACTATAATTGGGGGCCATTTCAAATATTGAATTCACCAAAAAAGTACAAAATATGAAAAATGTGTCATTAAATAGACCATGAAAAGGACATTTGGTTACACCACGAAACTGAAATAAGCAGGGAGAGCATCACCTTATTCTAACACAGCTGGGAACATGCATGTTGGATGACTCAAATTTTTCATCATTCTGTGCATGTCTGTGAATAACTGTGAAGGTGCCACCAGTAATGATTTTGTGGTTACAAATAAATTTTAGTGAAGAGGCAAATTCACAAGTATGAAATCTATGACTAATAAGCATTAACTGTATATTTACTGTGAATTCTAGAGCAGCCCACTAAAAAAAACTATACAATTAAACAGTAAAAAAACCCCACTGGAGATATAACTCAAAACGATAAGATTTTCAAATCACTAGGAAAATATCACAGTTCTAAATTTATATGCAACCAAAATTACAGTTTCAAAATGTATAAGGGAAAAATTACAGAGCTACAACAAGAAATCAAAAATCTAAAATCATAATGGGGAATTTTTAACATCTTTCCTTCTGTGGGTGCTTGGAAAAACAGGCAAACTATCATAAGAATATAAAATATTTGATTAACCCTTTTTAAAATGAAAATCAAAATACTACACTCCATAATTACAGAATACTTGTGCTTTAAAACCACACAGGAAACATTTGCACTCATTCACAATTTACAACAAATGTTTTGCGTCGGGTCTTAAAGCAAGTCTCAATAAATTTCAAAGGATTTAAATAATTCAGAGTTAATGTACTTAAGCTGGAAATCAATTAAAAATATAACTTATATATGTAAAAATTAAGAAATATACTTCTATTTTATCCATGGTAATATTGACCATGGGTCAAAGGAGATGTCTCAATTGAAATTAGAAATATTTTGCTCATAAAAAGAGTCAGATTTGTGGTTATCATAGGAAAGGGCAGGGGGAATTGGAGGAAGGAGGTAAAAGGTCCAAACTTCCAGTTACAAGATAAATTAGGACTAGGGATGTAATGTACAACATGATGACTATAGCTACCACTGCTATAGGACATACAGGAAAATTAAGAGAGTAAATCCTGAGTTCTCATCACCAAAAAAGAAAAAGAAAAAAAGAAAGACAGAAAAGGTGAAAGGTCTGAAAGGTCCAAAGATGTATCTGTTTTACTTCACAATTTTGCCAAGGGCCTGCGGTACTTACTTCATAGTTGACTTTCTCACTAAAGTGTTGATTTAATTATCAGAAAACTTTGGTGCTCAAAAGCATTAATAAAAAATATGCTGTAACATTTTGGGGAAAAATGTTTTGAACTTACTGAAAATTAAAATTCTACATTCAAAACTTGCTCATGGTGTGTAGTTAAAGCTGTGCTTAAAGGGAATATTTGAACTTTAAATGTATATAAAAAAGAAGAAAGACTGATGATCAATGAACTAAGTATCTTTTTCATGAAGTGGAAAAAAATATCAAAGTAAACTCAAAGCAAGTAGAAGAAAGGAAATAATAAATAAAATAATTAATTAAATAATGTTGTTATTGACAAGATTAATAATATTTGATACCCCTATTGAGGCTGATCAAGAAAAAATGAGAGAATGCGCAAGTAACCAGTGCCAGGTGTGAAAAAAGAAAGCATCATTTCAAACCTCATAGACATAAACAAGTTAATAAGTGGATATTTTGAACAGCTTTATGCCAATAATTTAACATATGGATAAATAGACAACTTTCTAGAAAAATACAACTTACTAAAATGAATACACAAAAAAATTAGAAAATCTCAAGAGTGCAGTTTTCTGTATATGTGATATATGTCACAATAAAAAAGGTTAAAAATTAAACATAAAGTTAAGAATCACAGAGCTGGAAGGGCACCTAATAAGTTAGTTGCTTTATTATGTGGCTTTGAACAGATTAATGTCTAAATTCCAATTTTATGAAACCTCAGATATGCAACATTATTTGAGAGGGTAGAGGTGACTTAAATTTAATTTAAATTCAGATAAATAAAAAGTCAATTTACAGTTCTTTGACATGATGTGAGTTTCTGCAAAACTGGATAACATGATGTTAGAACTTCACCAAACTCCTAAAAAGTTGATAACCAAGAGTAAGGCAGACTTGCATATTGTCTTCTTGGCACAGTTTTCATTGGTTCCATTCTTTTGAATCTCCTTGACAGTCAAGCCATTCTTTCTATTTTAATATCAGTACATTGTCTTCTTGTTTGAGTTAAAAAAACAACTGGCCTGTATCTGCCTGGTAACATCTCTGAAGAGAGAAATAAGCTCATCAATTCCTCTTCTCTTCCTCAAATGAATATTATACTTTTCGCTTGTCCTGGGATGACACACTGGTAAACTATGGATACATTTTTTAGACCTATGCTGTTTTTAAAAGAGTTTTGATTCCTTATAAATCAGGCTGGTATTGGGCTTCATCACAATACACTGTCTGTCGTGCTTGTTACCTGTTCCTTTTATTTTTTAAACATCTTTATTGGAGTATAATTGCTTTACAATGGTGTGTTAGTTTCTGTTCTATAACAAAGTGAATCAGTCATACATAAACATATGTCCCCATATGCCCTCCCTCCTGCGACTCCCTCCCTCCCACCCTCCCCATCCCACCCCTCCAGGCGGCCACCAGCACGG
>NW_020172777.1:0-75842 GCF_003031525.2 Neophocaena asiaeorientalis asiaeorientalis | reverse complement strand
CCACCCTCCTTATCTCACCCCTCCAGGTGGTCACAAACACGGAGCTGATCTCCCTGCGCTACACAGCTGCTTTCCACTAGCTATCCACTGCACGTCTGGTAGTGTATATATGTCCATGCCACCCCTTCACCCTGTCCCAGCTACCCCCTCCCCCCACCCCCGCCTGTGAGTGTTCTAATTTCATTCTTTTACATGTAGCTATCCAGTTTTCCCAGACCACTTATTGAAGAGGCTGTCTTTTCTCCACTGTATATTCTTGCCTCCTTTATGAAAGATAAGGTGACCATATGTGTGTGGGTTTACCTCAGGGCTTTCTATCCTGTTCCATTGATCTATATTTCTGTCTTTGTGCCAGTACCATACTGTCTTGATTACAGTAGTTTTGTAGTATAGTCTGAAGTCAAGGAATCTGATTCCTCCAGCTCCGTTTTTCTTTCTCAAGATTGCTTTGGCTATTTGGGGTCTTTTGTGTTTCCATACAAATAGTGAAATTTTTTGTTCTAGTTCTGTGAAAAATGCCAGTGGTGGTTTGATAGGGATTGCATTGAATCTGTAGATTGCTTTGGGTAGTAGAGTCATTTTCACAATGTTGATTCTTCCAATCCAAGAACATGGTATATCTCTCCATCTGTTTGTATCATCTTTAATTTCTTTCATCAGTGTCTTATAATTTTCTGCATACAGGTCTTTTGTCTCCTTAAGTGGGTTTATTCCTAGATATTTTATGCTTTTTGTTGCAATGGTAAATGGGAGTGTTTTCTTAATTTCACTTTCAGATTTTTCATCATTAGTGTATGAGAATGCAAGAGATATCTGTGCATTTATTTTTTATCCTGCTACTTTACCAAATTCATTGATTAGCTCTAGTAGTTTTCTGGTAGCATCTTTAGGATTCTTATGTATAGTATCATGTCATCTGCAAGCAGTGACAGCTTTACTTTTTCTTTTCCACTTTGGATTCCTTTTATTTCTTTTTCTTCTCTGATTGCTGTGTCTAAAATTGCTGATTTTAGACTGATGACCTTATTATCTGGCCAATCCTCATCTGTAAAGACTTCTAGCCCTAGAGTTGGGGTAGGAGATTAATTCTGACCTATGACATAGGAATCCAGGTTGTCCAGCATCAAGGGTATGAGAAGTGGCCTCTTGTCTGCCTTGGTTCTGTGACTGAGTCCCTCCTTGTACTCCAGTTACAGTGTCATAACTTCATGTGTGAATCTTTGTCACCGTAACCTTGCCACATGCTTCAGCTTCTCCAAAAACCCTCCTCAGGCCTCCCCTCTCCTGCCACTAAAGGCCTGTTCCCCAGTCTTGGTTGAGTGAGCCTGTCCCAGTCTCTTGCTCAGAGACTTCCGATCACAGACGGTTGTGCTGAGACGTTACCTGTTGCCCTTACAGTAAAAGGCAGTATGGCATACTGCACAGGGCAAGGGGTTTAAACTCAAATAGAAGTGGGTTAACAATCCTGGTTCTGACACTTACAAGCTCGATCCTATTACTTACCCTCTTTGGGTCTCCTTTTTCTCATCTGCAAAAGGAAAGTGAAAATGACTATCTTATCAGCTTGTATGAGAATTAAATGAGAAATTGTAAAACACTCCTTTTGGCCCACTCTTTCCTGAATTTCCATGACCAGATCTTCATCTTGCTCCCTGTATCCTCTTACCTGTGCAGTAACCTCCCAAGAACCTACATGTTCCTCATAATCCCCCAGTGGCCCAGCTTCTTCCTATATGATGCCTCCAGTTACTTTTCAAGAGTTATGTTCCTATTCTATAATCCTGGTGGCCCAAACTTTCTTAGAAGAGAGAGACAAGACACAGCCTATCCAGTGAAATAACTTTATGTTATGGCATCTATTCTATATCAGCACCAACTGGGTATATTGCAGTCCAATTCTGACATGAACCACCTTGAAGGAGCCTCGGATTCCTCATGTTCAAGGGCTCAGTCTTTCAGAAGATAGTGCTTACTTTAGACACCAGCCACACCTTGGGTGTCCCCCGGCTGCACTTCTGACCAACTGGCTATAGATTTGGGAGCTCCCATGACCCTCTCAGGTTTGATAATTCACTAGAATGACTCACAGAACTCAGGAAAGCACTGAGTTATATTTTTTTAATTATAATTTTACTATAAAGGATACACATAAGGTGAATTCTGGGAGGGTCCTGAAGGTAGACCTTCCATGCCCTCTTCCTGTGGAGTCAGACCACGTCACCATCCTGGCACATCAATGTGTTTACCAACTAGGAAGCCCTACTGAGCTTTGGTGTCCAGGGTTTTATTGGGGTTTCATTACTTAGGCATGATTCATTAAATCCTTGACTCTGTGGCTGAACTCAGTGCCTTCTCTTCTCTCTAGTGGTTGGTCTGGCCAGAGGTCACTACCCTTTAATCACTTGGTTGGTCCTTCTGGTGACCAGCCCTATTCTGAAGCTATGTGAGGGTCCACCATGAGTCAACTTATTAGCATAACAAAGACACCCTATCACTCAAGAAATTTCAAGGTTTTTAGAAACATCCTGCCAAAAACCTGGACAAAGATTAGGCAAATTCTTTATTATTACTAAAGCATATAATAAGTGTTCTGATTAGGATGAAAGATTTTATCTTCCCCAGAATATAAAAGTTACATTCCAAAGCCAGAATGTGTCATGTACCAAAAGATAGAAGGCAGGCATATTTTAGGATACATTTAACTCCTGAACTTAATTCAACTCAAGGTGCACATAGCTAAGCAATTCAGTGAATGCCTTTCTAAAATAAGAATTTATTTTACCAAGTAGAATTTTCTTTCAATTCTCAAGTGTGATTTTTGTAGGTGCTGGTAGCATGTTTACTAGAAATTCTTTTCTATTAGCCAAAGATAACTGTTTTGGGATCTTTGCTTTGCAAAATACTCTGTTCCACAAAGCAGGTCCCCAGCTGAAATGACTGTTTGGGATGTTTTTCAATGTTATCAAATTATTTTTCTATAAGGAAGTGCTAAGAATAAAAATAGAGATAGCACTGAAGCCTGGGGTTAGTCAAGTCCTCAGAGGTCTTCCAGTTCGGTTCCTGTGTATGATGTCTGAGTTATTTCACAGTATTTCCAGCAAGGGTTTATCCAGCTGAATTTCTCCTGTAATGGGCAGTTCACTGAATCGAGAGGCAGCCTGTCCCATATTCAGACAGTTCTATCTGTGAGAGAGTTCTTCTGTTATATTTAGTTGAGAGCAGTCTCCCCATATTTTTCAACTGGTGGTTCTAGCTCTGGTTTTTGGACTAACTGAGGACTGACAAAAGGATGAGGAACATTGTTCCAAAATGTGTGAGAACAGACATTCCTGCAGGCAGAAGAGGAGCTTGGATATCCTATGAGTATTGCAGCTCCAGGAAAGATGGTGGTCAAGAGCCTGTCCTATGGCTCTTCTTAGCTGTTAATCTGGGAATTTTAGCACCAGATACGTTACCAATAATGATGATAAAGTAGATATAACAATAGGTAACAACTTTTGAGTGTTACTATGTGCCAGGTACTGGGCTAGGAGCTTTCTTTGCATGATCTCACTTAATCTTCAAAACAACCCTGTGTGGTAGACACTATTGCTGCTATCACTTTACAGATGAGTTCACTGAGGCTCAGAGAGGTCAGATAACTTTCTCAAGTTCCCTCAGCTAAGGGAGCCAGTTTCAAACCATGGATCTTAACTCTAGAACCTATATTTTTACTGATTGACATTCCACTGTCTTCCACTTTAATTTTAACAACACACATGCATTGTTGATTAGTTTTTCCTGAAGCCAAGAGTCTTTTGTCTTCAGATCTTCCTATGTGCCATTGACTCCTGGAAGAATCACTATCACTGTGGATAGGGGTAGGGCAGTTTGGGTAGCTGGAGTCCAGGGGTAAGTTAGTAGCAGCAGCACAGGGGAAAGAAACAAAGTGAGAACCAAAATGATGTCTAGTACTAGAATCTAATTCTCTGATGAGTGGTTTCAGAGTCTATTTTTTCTAATCTAGACAACCTTCCTGGGAATGTCCCACTCCAAGCTGCATGTCACCTCACAATAAATTTTATGGATGATTAGTGCCACCAGGAATGCTGGCTTGAAATCGCTTCATAGATTAGTAACTGCCCAGGGTCACAGTAATGCAATAAGTGAAGGTTCTTCTGAGCTAAAGATGACAAACAGCCTCCACTGTGAAAGACTCAAGGTGAAGACAATGAAAGGGATGTTTCAGGGAATCTCATCAGAGAATACACCCAGGGTCTCTCCCCATTTTTTTACCCTCAAAACTTTCACAAGATATCTGATTGTGCTTTTCGAGGTGTTGCAGTTAATAAAACACACACAGTTTTTGTCTATGTGTATTTTTGCCCAGAAAATTTTCAAGAAATTTCTTTAAGAATTTTCTTTAAGAAATCCATCCAGGCTAGGCATCATGGTACTACAGAGATAAATCACCTGTGATCTCTGCCTTGGAAATACAGAGGTTGATATGAACGTTAAGATGGATGCACAAATCACATAATACAAGGCAGGACATGTTATGAGTGGTCAAAGAAAGAGAGGCAAAATGATGAGGTGTCCGGAGGAGAGAGTGGTCATCTCCTCTTGTTGAGAATCAAAGAAGGCTTCACCAGAAAGCTGGAATTTTAATCTAGAAGTCACAAACTGGAGGTGACCATCTGTATCTAGTCTATAGATGTGTGGGAAGGTAAAAGATACAGTCTATATAAGGCAGCACATCAAACAAGAATCGAAACTGTATAGAAAAACTCTTTGCTTCAGACTTGTTGCAATAGAGACTAAATGGGAGAACTGAGAGACTGAATTTGAAAGATGGGCCAGGACTAGACTATGGAGAGCCTTATCAAGGAGTTGGAAGTTTCCTTCTTATTGAATATGTGCCATAAAGGGGTCCTCACAAGGTAGAATTGTCCTATAACTCTTCAGTCCTTCTCTACAAGAGAACACTTAACACTGATGAAGGTAAAATTATCAAATGAGGTAAGTCATCACCCGCTTATTTGTTGACAGTATTCTGTGCCAGGAAGGGTTATTGTTATGGAACTCAGAAAACCCCAAAAGGATTAAAAGATGTACTATTTTTGTGATTAAACCAAGGAAAGAGCACATCTTAAATTCTATATTCTTGGGAATAAAATGTATTCTGTGTGAACTTCACGTTTAAGACAATACACAAATAAAGATCCCCGAAGGAGCCAGATCTGAAGCATGGCTCCCTGGGAATAAATCACACTTGCTATCCTTCTTCCTGCTCTCCTCCAACCAGCCAGTCTGTTTGCATTATTCTGGGTATTTCAGGTTGGAAGAGTTCCACCTTTAGTTTCACTTTATTTTCATTTAATGTGCCAATTATGGGTCTTGCTGATCTGCTCATGGGCAGTTTTCCAGAAGACCTGTCTCACTTTGTGTAGATTAAATCAGTTATGCTGATTCAATTCCATTGGCAGCACATGTGGGACAATTATTACCCATGTTCTCTACTTCTCATTCCTAATTTAGTTCTGCAGCTCCTTTCAGTAATTGCCTCTCTTCTTGCATCACATCTCTGTCTGGACTCAGAGCCAGGAGTTCCTCTCTCTGCCTGTGGGATGGTGTGAATTTAGCATTGTTATTTCAGAGTCCGTGTACAATTATTTGAATGCAAAACTCCATTGGCTATGTCTTGGTGCTATGGCACCTTGGCTGGCTTTTCCATAACATGATGAAGCCACTGAATCAGAGCTGGGAGGCCTGGCCATTAGCCTTGACTTTGCCAGCAACTTTCTGTGGTGGTAACTTTCTGTATCCCCAGCATACATTCTCCTATCCTCTTCACAGCAGCATCCAAAATTTCTCAGCTATGAGATTTGGGTGGACTTGTCCTACCTCCAGCTCTAGAGTGAGGCCCTGTTTGCCTTAACTCAGTCTGCATATCCCTTTCCAGTGGCCACGGCAATAGGTTCAGAGATATACCACACACAAAGCTAGGTGAATCAGGGCCAATAAAACCAACTTCTGGAATTTCAGTTGGATTATTGGGGAAATGGAATCCAGTGAGGAAGTATACATTTCTCGGATGTTGGAGGACCCATTTTGGTACCACAATAAGAGAGCCAACAGAGGGAGGACACACTAATCCCAGTCTCATCACTGGGGTCCTAGATCAAGTCTCAGCTAAACCTAGGTATACCTCTGGACTGTTCAATTACATGAGCCAATAAATTCTCTTTTTGTGTAAACCATTTGGGGTTGAAATTTCTATTTCTTGCAGCCAAAGCATCTGAACTGCTGTGTGGTGTTGGGCTAAATTACTTTCCCTGTCTGAGCCTCAGTTTCTTCATCTGCCTCGCAAAGGGCTGGGCTGGCAAAGGCCCATTCCAGCTCTGAGATTCTGAGACTCTTTAATTTTTTTCCTTCCAATTTTTAATGATGCACCTGGCTATTTTTTCGCTGATGAGACAGAAAGGATATGTGAGTGGAGACTTTCTCATTGCACACTAGTTGGTAGCAGGGGTGGATTAGCAGAGGCTGCTCTGAAGGAAATGTTTACTTTTTGCTGAGGCCTGAAGAATGAGGGGCAGTAAGGGTGACAAAGCTTGGTGTGTGCTCTCCAGGCAGTAGGAGCAGCCAGTTGTAAATGGGAGATTTGCTGATGGGTTGGCTTGAAGTCTTCAAGTCGTAATTATAAAAGTAAGCATCTGTCCAGTCTTGAACTCCACATGCCCATTCCTCTTCTACATCTGCCTTCATAAAGAAGGTCCTCCTCTTCCTTATAGAGGCATCTTCCATTTCTACTGTATCTGAAATTCCTTGAGCATAGAGGCTGTGTATTAATCTACTCAGTGCCTCCAGAGTGCCTAGCACAATGCTCTTTCTGGACACGACTTGAATTTCAACTCATGAGATGAGTCAAGTTGCAAAAGTGGGAAAAAGCATGACAAGTTTGACAATGGAAAGGAGACAGGGCTGGCTGGAGTGGGGACTCCGGTAGGAGAGGAGAGGAAATGGGGATACAAATTACATTTGGAGAGTTTCAAATGACAAAATAAGGTCTTGGGGTCACAAGTTACCTTTAAAGAGGGGACTAAATAATAATGTAATCAAAGGACACATTTGTGCAACCAAAATGCATTCAGTCTCTTTATCTGTCCAGGCCACTGACAGATCATTTGGCAACAGGGGATTTGCGTAAGCTGAAAAGACATTAATGCTCTGGAGATAGCTTGGGAAGTTTCTGGCTTATGCTTTTATTCTTGGCAACCTTCCAAGAATAATCAGTTATATATTTAGGCTCATTCTCCACAGGTGCGGATAATCAGGGTGCTAGTGAAAGAATAAATGATGGTTGGAATGCTGCACTTTCAGACAGTTATTGGGGGTGGACCCAGGACAAGCCAAGCCTAACATTGATCTGCTTCCCCCACCAAACACACACACACACACACACACACACACACACACTTGTGTTTAGCGTCTCTTCTTATCCAAATCCTCAGAGGGGCCTAGATTCTAAATAGACAGTGAACCACTCTTTCAACACAACATAGCCAATATATCCAAAAAACAAACTCATTGTTGTCCTCCCTCAACCCTAATCTTCTTCCTGATGTACAAATTTCTACTGTTCATTTTCTAATAGGACACCAATATCTTCTCAATCTTCCAGGCCTGAAAATTGACAGTCATCCTAGTCTCCACCTGCTATTGCTGCCCCCTCATCCACAACAGTCTGCAAGTCTTGCCAATTTCATCCTCATCATCTTGTCCTCTCCCTAATAATTCCTTGTTCATACTTTCATTGAGGCTCATTTGAACAACTGTTACAATCACTGAAGCAGCCTTCATTTTTGAAACAACCTCAAACTTACAGAAAGTCATAAAAACATTTGTAAAAACATTTGAGAATAAGTTGCTAATATCATGCTCCATTACCACAAAAATAGTAGTAACCACAAAAACCATAATACAATCATCAATTTCAGGAAATTAAAATTGATACATTACTACCATCTAATCTTCAGATTCCCTTCAAGTTTTCCCAGTTGGTCTACAGCTCTTTATAGTAAAAGGATCCAGTTCAGTATTACATGTTGTATTGTCTTCAGTCTGTAACAATGTCCATCTTTCCTTGACTTTGACCTTGACACTTTTGAAGATTACAGCCATTTATTTTGTAAAATGCTCCTCGATTTGGGTTTGTTTGATGTTTCTTCATGATTAAACAGGGTATGCATCTTTGATTAAACAGGGAATATCACAGAAGTGATACAATATGCTTCTTATTGCATCTTATTAGGTGGCACACGATTATGACTTGTCCTATCATTACTGGTGACACTAACTTTGATTTAATAAGGTGGTGTCTATCAGGCTTTATAAAGTTTTTATTGTTCCCTTTGCAATTCATATGCTTTTCTTGGAGGGTGGGTATCTTGAGACTATGTGGATATTCTATTTCTCCTCAAACTTTCAATTTATTGTGTCTATTGGTATGGATTCATGAAGTCCTGTTTCAGCCAATTAGTTATAATCTGTTGCGATCATTCATTTTGATGCTCAGATTATCCAAGATTTGCATAGTGGGAGCCCCTTCAAGCTGGTTTCTGTGCCCTTTTGACCTGACCTCATCAATATTTGAGCACCTAGGCTTATCTTGTACTTGCCCTGCTCCAACCCAGAAATCAATAATTCCTCCAAGGAGCTCTGGTCCTTTTATAGAAGAATGATACTTAGAAACTCAGATCTGGTGTGCTTATTGATGCTAGGGTGTCACTGCTCTTAGGCCTTCACAGTGATGCACTAGGGAATTTATATTTACACATTGACATCTATATTTATTTCCACATTTATTTATTCATTCTAATTTTCTCCCTTTTCCTATTTGTCACTCCCTCTCTGACAATAAGAAACCTGCCTCCAAAGACTTCCAGTTTCTGATTCGCATGTAAGGAGCTTGGAAGTTGCCACTCTTTCCTAACAAGAACCAGAAAGCTGAACAGAAAGGAAAATCAACTCTTCTTGGATCAGTGGTTGGAAGGGTGGGAACCCAGTACAAGCCACTGCCCCCCAAACTGCAGAGATAAGCAAATATAAGCAGTATTAAGCTGCAGCTTACCAGAACAGAGACACCACCAGGGGAGCAAGTGCCAGGATAGAAAACTGACAACTGTAGTTGACAATTGCTAGAGGCTCAGTGTGAACAATTCTGAGAATTGAAAACTCCAGGGAAACTTACCTTTAGGAGCTCGACTAAGTTCCCACAGAAAATACCAGAGAAAAATCCCCTTTTGTTCTGGTAGGGTGAGGGGAAAAGGAGCCATTTTGAAATACACCACAGTACTCTGTTCCAAAGGAGCCCTGCCCTCAGGAGAAACTAGTTAACTAGAACCTAAACTGCTAGGGTATTATCAGAGCCTGACTGACCCGGGGAAGGGAGATACCCAACTGCAGTCCACTCTAACCATCCTATCCTACTAAGGAGGGAGAAAAAAATTGAGAAACTCTAGTGAAGTTCACAGTCCAGAGGCATAGGCTCACTGAAAGGCTGAGACCTACTCACAGGTCTTTCCTCCCTGCTTTCCCTCCCTCCACACCTCACCAACACAGTACCAAAGATCTATTTATAGCAGTTCCTTTTACCCAGTATGTCATACCTGACTATCAGGAAGAAATTACAAGACATACCAAAAGGCAAAAAGCACAATTTGAAGAGACAAAGCAGACGTCAGAACCAGACATGGCAGGGATGTTGGAATTACCAGACCAGGAATTCAACTATGATTAATATAGGGCTCTAATGGATATAGCAGACAGCATGCAAGAAGAGATGGGCAATGTAAGCAGAAAGATGGAAATCCTAAGAAAGACACCTGTCTCCATGATCCTTATCCTACTTATTTATTGACCAGCTCTTCCTTATGTAACCTGTCTCCCACTGCTGCTGCCCTTTCCACCAACGTGGACATCACTTCATCCAGTCTCTGACACCCCACACTGCCCTTCTGTGCCTGTGTGATATCCTCTTCACTCACAAGGACCTCACACCATATGCTGGGCTTCCACCCCTTGTGGAGATGCATCTTGCCCTAACTCTAGCACTCCATGCCAAGTTGCCCTTCCCTCAATCACTAGGGAGCCTTCCTCATCCTTCAGCGTATTGTGCTGAGATGTCTCCTATGTCCCTCTTATCCTCCTGTCGGGCTCTACTATTTTGTGCTAGCCTATCCTCCCAAATGTCCTCATCATCCCTCTCAGGCTTCAGCATCTTACACATGCCATCCCCCTGTGGGAATGCTCTCGAGGGGTCTACTTACAGTCAGTCTCTTCCCATGTGTAAAACAAAGCTCTGACCATGCCAGTCTACTGCTCAAAACACCTTCAGAAGAAAGACCCTAATTCAAAACCTCTGGGAGAAAACCCCTATGTTCATCCTGACTTTCAAGCCTTCTCTAATCTTAGACCAGTTTGTTATGCTTACTATTATTGATTTTCATAGTTCTCTTGTACCTGACTACTTAATTTCTCAAATGCACCTCATACTACTTTTATTCTGAATCTGGACTCCCGAAGCCTGTCTGCTCTAATAATACTACCCCAAGTTCTTGCACATCCAACATCTGTCTTCCTTATAGTCTCAGCTCAAATGCCACCCATCTATGAAGAATTTCTTGGCTGCCACCCACTCCGAACTCAGATATAATTTGTTGAGTGTTTCTATGTACCTCACACTACTCATAACACTTTTATGAGGTAGGTAAGCTAGTCCTTAGGAAAATGAAGATTAAAACCATAATGAGCTGCAGCTCAGTACCAAAAAAAACAAACAACCCAATCCAAAAATGGGCAGAAGACCTAAATTGACATTTCTCCAAAGAAGATATACAGATTGCCAACAAACACATGAAAGGATGCTCAACATCATTAATCGTTAGAGAAATACAAATCAAAACTACACTGAGGTATCACCTCACACCGGTCAGAATGGCCATCATCAAAAAATCTACAAACAATAAATGCTGGAGAGGGTGTGGAGAAAAGGGAACCCTCTTGCACTCTTGGTGGGAATGTAAATTGATACAGCCACTATGGAAAACAGTATGGAGGTTCCTTATAAAACTAAAAATAGAACTACCATATGACCCAGCAATCCCACTATTGGGCATATACCCTGAGAAAACCATAATTCAAAAAGAGTCATCTATCACAATGTTCATTGCAGCTCTATTTACAATAGCCAGGACATGGAGGCAACCTAAGTGTCCATCAACAGATGAATGGATAAAGAAGATATGGCACATATATACAATGGAATATTACTCAGCCATAAAAAGAAACGAAATTGAGTTATTTGTAGTGAGGTGGATGGACCTAGAGACTGTCATACAGAGTGAAGTAAGTCAGAAAGAGAAAAACAGATACTGTATGCTAACACATATATATGGAATCTAAAAAAAGAAAAAAAAATGGTTCTGAAGAACCCAGGAGCAGGACAGGGATAAAGACACAGATGTAGAGAATGGACTTGAGGACATGGAGAGGGGAAAGGGTAAGCTGGGATGAAATATATACACTACCAAATATAAAATAGTTAGTTAGTGGGAAGCAGTGCATAACACAGGGAGATCAGCTCAGTGCTTTGTGTCCACCTAGAGGGGTGGGATAGGGAGGGTGGGAAGGAGATGCAAGAGGGAGGGGATATGGAGACATACGTATATGTATAGTTGATTCACTTTGTTACACAGCAGAAACTAACACACCATTGTAAAGCAATTATACTCCAATAAAGATGTTAACAAAAAAACCATAATGAGACGTCACTACACACCTATTGGAATGGCTGGAGCGATTAAAATAATAATATCAAGCACTGGCAAGGATATGAAACAGCTGTGTGTGTGCATGAACATAACATACGTGTGTGTATATATAAATATAAATATATATATGCCTCAGGTTTACTAAGGCATAATTTACATATAGTGAAATTCACACTTTTTAGTGTATAATTCTATGAGTTTTGAATAATGCATGCAATCATGTAACCACTGCTATATTGCTTTATAGGCAATTCCTCCCCAAACCCAGCCCCAGCAACCACGGACCTGTTTCTTATCATATAAATGGAATCATGCACCTAGAATCATACATCCTTTGAGTTTGGCTATTTTCACATAGAATAATGCATTTCAGTGCATCCATGTTGTGGGAAGCAATTGTCATTCTTTTTTATTGCTGAATTATTGTATGGATTAATCATTTTTTGGTTACTATTCACCAGTTGAAGAACTCTTGGGTCATTTCAAGCTTTTGATGATTATGAATAAAGTCATTATAGACATTCATGTACATGTTTTTGTATAACCATGCTTTTTAATTTTAGTGGGGAAAATACATAAGAATGGGTTACTGGGTCATATGGGAGGTAAAGGTTTAACTTTAAGGAAACTGTCCAACTATTTTCCAAATTGATTAAGCTATTTTGCATTCCCATCATCTGTCTCTGAGTTCCATTTGGTCCTCATCTTTGCCAGCACTTGATATTATGTTTTTAAAAAAATTCTAGTCATTTTAATAGATGTGTAGTGATATCTCACTGAGGTTTTAATTTGCATATGACACTGGGAATCCTTTCATATGTTTATTTGCCAACAGTTTATCTTCTTTGGTGAAGTGTATGTTCAAATATTTTGCCATCTCTTTGGGTTCTATATTTTCTTATTAGTGAGTATTGAGAGTTGTTTATATGTATTCTAGAAACAAGTCTTTCATCAGTTATTCGCTTTGTATGTTTCTTTTCTCCCAGTCCATGGCTTGTTGTTTCTTTTTACTTCTAATAGTTTTATTGTGGTAAAATACACATAGCATAAAATGTACCATCTTAAATATCTTTTATTCTTAACAGGATCTTTGAAGAGCAGAAGTTTTAAAATTTGATGAAGTCCAATTTATCAAAAAAAATTTATGAATCACTCTTTTTGTACCATATCAAAAAATCTTTGTCTAATCTAAAGTCACAAAGATTTTCTCCTATGACTTCTTCTAGAAGTTTCATAGCTTTAGGTTTTACAATTTTGCCTATAATCCAATTTGCGAAATTGTGTATATGGTGTGAAAGATAGTAAAGATTCACATGTTGCATATCTATATCCAATTATTCCAGACCATTTAATGAAAAGACTACGACTTCTCCATTGAATTGCCTTTGTGAAGAAACAATTGGTGATATCAGCAAGATGGTGGAATAGGAAGCTGCAGGTCCTCATTCCCCCACATAGACACCAAATTAATAACAATATATTGACCAAAGTACTGTTGTGAATAATCTAGAAATCAGTTGGGAAGCTGAAGACCCAGGGGAACGTATAGCTAAGGGGGAAACAAAGAAACCAAACCACTGAAAATGGTAGGAAAGTTTGTGGCATTCTGCACCTTCTAGCCTTTTCTCCTGTCCAGTTTGTTGCAGCCTGATTGGGAGGAAACCTCCCAATTTCTGGCTCCTCCCTTGGGAGAGAAAGAAAAGAGTAATACTTGTGTTCAATATCCTAGCTAGTTTGGTGGCTGCCTCAGGGACTGGTTTCCATCTTATGACTTTAAAACTAATGGCAGTAGAGGCATAGTTTAGATATCAAGTTAGAGGCCATGCTGAAAACAGAGGCAAGCACTGTGGCATGTCAGAGCAGCAGGGAGTCTGAAGTTTTGGAGACAGGCATCAGGGGAGCAAGAGATTATAGGCAGAGGAATACAATAAAAAGCAGAAACTGAAAGCTCCTGAAATGGAGCAGGGTGAGCTTCTTAGAGAAATTAAGAATAGTTAAAAGCAGCTGTATATACTGAAATAAAAGCACACACACAGAAGTTCTGAGAATATGTATGCCAAGAAAAAGTTTGAGAGGTCCCAGAACCTCTAGGAAGGCTGATTAGTGAAGGTCTTCCCTTGCATGAAGTTAGTCTATAAAGACTGGAATTGTTCTTTAGTCAAATGCACAAGTCTCAACAAAAGATCACAAAGCATACAAAGAAATAGGGACATTCAGACCAAACAAAAGAACGAAACAAATCTCCAGAAACTGACCCTAGAAATACACATGTCTCTGAATTACCTGACAAACTGTCAATTCACCAGGAAAATAGAATAGTTATAAATCTATATGCACTGAACATCAGAGTTCCTAAATATATGAATCAAACTTGGCAAATTGAAGTGAGAAATAGACAGTTCTACAATAAAGGCAGGGAACTTCAGTACTCTTATTTTCAATAATGGTTAGAACAACTAGGCAGAAGATCAATTAGGGAACAAAGGACTTGAACAATACTATAGATAAATTAGACCTAAAAGACATACACAGAACACTACCCCAAAGCAGCAGAATACACATTCTTCTCAAGTGCACACGGGATATTCTCCAGGATAGACCACCTTTTAGACCTCAAAATAACTCTTAAAACTTTAATTAACATTTTAATATCTTAAATTATTTAAATAGAGTGAAATTATGCCAAGTTTTTTTTCCAATCACAGTGGAATGAAATTAGAAATCAATAGTAAAGGGAAAGCTGGAAAATCCACAAATATGTAGAAATTAAGCAACATACTCTTTACCAACGGATCAAAGAAGAAATGACAGGGAAATTAGAAAATATCTCAAGACAAATGAAAATGAAAGCACAACACATTAAAACTTATGGGTGGTATGAAAGCAGTGTTAAGAGGAAAGTTTATAGCTGTAAATGTTTACATTAAAAAATGGGGAGCTTCCCGGGTGGCGCAGTGGTTGGGAGTCCGCCTGCCAATGCAGGGGACACAGGTTCGTGCCCTGGTCCGGGAGGATCCCACATGCAGTGGAGTGGCTGGACCCATGAGTCAGGGCTGCTGAGCCTGTGTGTCCAGAGCCTGTGCTCCACAATGGAAGAGGCCACAGCAGTGAGAGGCCCGTGTACCACAAAAAAAAAAAGGAATGATCTCAGATCAACAACCTAACTTTATATCACAAGGAACCAGAAAAAGAAGAACAAACTAAACTCAAATTTAGCAGAAGAGAGGAAATAAAAGAGCAGAGGTAAATGAAACAAAGAATAGAGAAACAAAGTAAAAAACAAGTCAACAAAATTAAGAGTTAGTTTTTTGAAAAGATCAACAAAATTGAAAAACTGTTAGCTAGTTTAATAAAAATGAGAGAAGTCTCAAATTGATAAAGCATAAATGAAAGAGGGGACATTACAAGTGATGCCACAGAAATAAAAAGGATTATAAGAGAATAGTATGAGCAATTAAACGCCAACAAATTGGATAAATTAGAAGAAATAGATACATTTCTAGAAAAACACAACCTACTAAGATTAAATCAGGAAGAAATAGAAAGTCAGCATAGACCTATAATTCATAAGGAGATTGAAGCAGTAATGAAAAACCTCCCAGCAAAGAAACCTAGGACCACATGACTTCACTGGAGAATTTTGTCAACATTTAAAGAATTAACACCAATCCTCTTCAAACTCTTGACAAAAAATGAAGAGAAGTGAACACTTCCAAACTCATCCTATGAGGCTAGCATTACCCTGATACCAACACCAGACAAAGATACTATAAGACAAGACAAACAAACAAACAACCCTCTCTCCCAAAAACTTTCACAAAACTCCCAAAACCATACAGAAAAATATATTTAATGAATATGGATGTAAGAATCCTCAACAAAATACTAGCAGGTCTAAATCAAGAGTACCTTAAAAGGATTATAAGCCATGACCAAGTGGTATTTATACCTGGAATGCAAGGATGGCTCAACATACAAAAATTAATCAATTTAATATACCACATGAGCAGAATGAAGAAAAAACCTCAACTGATCATTTCAATTGATACAAAAAGAGCAGTGACAAAATATAAGAGCTTTTTATGATAAAAACATTCAACAAATTAGGAGTAAAGGTAAACAACTTCAACACAAGAAAGGCTATATATGAGAAGCCCACAGCTAATATCATACTCAATGGTGAAAGACTGAAAGCTATTCCTCTAAGATCAGGAATAAGACAGGGTGCTTACTCTCACGACTTCTTTTCAACATAGTAGTGGAAGTCCTAGCCAAAGCAATTAGTCAAGAAAGATAAATAAAATACATCCAAATTGGAAAGGAAGAAATAAAATTATATGTTTGCAGGCAACATGATCTTACATGTAGAAAATTCTCAAGATTCCACAAAAAAATTGTTAGAACTAATAAAAGAATTCAGCAAAGTTGCAGGATACAAAATCAACCCATAAAAATCAGTTTTGTTTCTATACACTAACTAAAACAATCAGAAAAGGAATCAATTCCATTTACAATAGCATGAAAAAAATACTCAAATATACTTAACCAAGGAGATTAAAAATTCGTACACTGAGAACTACAAAGCATTGCTGAAAGAAATTAAAGGAAACACAAATAAATGGAAAGATATCCTTTGTTTATGGACTGGAAGACTTCATATTTTTAAAGACTTCAATACTTCCCAAAACAATCTATATATTCAATGCATTCCCTATCAAAATCTCAATGGCATGTTTTGCAGGAATAGAAAAATTCATGCTAAAATTCATGTGGAATCTCAAGGGAAACTGGATAGCCAAAACAATCTTGAAAAATAAGAACAAAGTTGGTGATGTCATGCTTCCTAAATTTCTAAACATATTACAAAGCTACAGTAATCAAAACAGAGCAGCACTCTTGTCTGGCATAAGGACAAGCTATATAGACCAAAGGAATAGAATAGAGAGCCCAAAAACACACCTTTGTGTATATAGTCAAATGATTTTCAACAGGAGTACCAAAGTCACTTAATAGGGAAGGGACAAATGGTGTTAGGAAAACCTGATATCCACATACAATGGAATAAAGTTGTGCACTGTTGGTAAGATTGTAAATTGGTGCAGCCACTATGGCAAACAGTATGGAGGTGCCTCAAAAAATTAAAAATAGAATTACCATATGATCCAGCAATTCCACTTTTTGATAGATATCCAAAAGAATTGAGGGCAGAGTCTTGAAGAGATATTTGTACCCCCAAATTCACAGCAGAATTATTCTCAATAGCCATGAGGTGGAAGCAACCCAACTGTCCACTGGCAAATATATGGATAAACAAAATGCAGCATATACATGTCTATTAATTTGCTAGGACTGCAGTGTCAAAATACCACAAACTAGGTGGCTTAAACAACAGAAATCTATTTTCTCACAGTTCTGGAGGCTGGAAGTCCAAAATCAAGGTGCCAGCAGGGGTGCTTTCTACTGAAGCTTCTCTCTTTGGTTTGCAGAAGGCCAGCAGCTTCCTGTGTCTTCACAATGCCTTTCTCTCTGTCTTTGCTTCCCTGTTGTCTCTTCCTCTTCTTTAAGGGCACCAGTACTATTGGATTAGAGTGCCACCCTCATGACCTCATTTAACCTTAATTACCTCTTTAAAGGCCTTATCTCCAAATACAGTCACATGGGGTTAGGGTTTCAACATATGAATTTTGGAGAGATCCAATTCAGTCCATAACAACATACAATGGAATATTATTCAGGCTTAAAAAGGGAGGAAACATGCTGCAACATGGATGAACCTTGATGGCATTATCACTTAATGTCCTACACAAAAGACCTCTATGATTCGATCTTAAAACTTGCCCCCTGTCCTGCCATGCAAAGCACTCAGCTAATCACTGCTGTCCTGCCACATGCCCCTGGGCCTTTGCACATGGCTGTTCTCTCTCCGGGAATGCATTTCCTTCACTCCTCCTATCAGAAATCTATCATCCATACTTCCAAGCCCAGCCAGCCCAGCCACAGTGCTCTCCTGTCCCCGAGGGACAGTTCATTTCTCCTCTTCTGTGCTCCCCCAGTTCTTTGTACAATACTCTATAGCTCTCTTCTTTTAGCCTGCCCCACCTCCACTACTTGTAAGCTCCCACAGACACAAAGGCTTTTCCTCTCTCGTCACCCATACTTAGCACAATGCCCATGGACAGTAGTTACTCAACAGTGTCTGTTGAATGAATATAGACACGGATGTGTAAACAGTGATAAGAGGATTGAGACCACTGTGACTCAGGTTGGGGGAGGCCACCTTGTTTAATCTTGCAAAGTGTGGCATGTGTATTACTAGTGGCCTGCAGGATGATTTTAGGTGGCACATGGATGAACAGATTTTTTTTTAAAGTGATAAATTTATTTTAATATATCCAAAAATATATGACTACATGTCAAACTTGTGCTTTCATAAATCTTATTGCCTCTCATGAGGCTAAGTAAAAAGCAGTGAGGCAATTTAACAAGAGCCACTGAGTAAATAATACTATAGTTGGTACATGGACATAGTAAAACTCCCAAATGACTAAAGATTGAGAAGCGCTGGGTTAGTCTTTGGCTTTGTCTTTGGGCAAAATTATAGATTGATATTCCCAGTGATCCTTGGAGAATGATTCATTCTATTTTTCAGTCTTCACCAGCAGGAAGGGATGGGGTGAGCTGGGGAGGGAGATAAAGGTGTCCTCACTGTCTCTCTGCCCATCTCCTAAGATGCTGTCTTTGGTTTGGGGCCGAGTGAGGGATGATGAGCCATTCTCTTAGAGAATATCAGCTAGCTCCTTTCATAGCCAAGCTCATCAGCATTTCTGGTGATTGTGCATTGTGGTATCTGTAAACAAGTGATATATATTCCACAGACCTCTCTATCAGGATGTTTGTAAGATCCATGTTAAAAAAGATGGGCTTTGGTTTGCTTCCAGGTCACAAAGACGTAAGTCCTCTTTTAAACGTGTTATTTATGCCTAAAGCTGACCTTATAGAATGGAATGGGTGGGGGCAGGTGGCCACCAGCAGGGGTAGAGTGGGAGAGGGGAGGAAGAGCAAGATGGGAGCAGGTGGTAGGGTGACTTGATATCACAGAAAGATTATTTGCCTTATAAAAGGATTAATCACAGGGTTCCTTTTTTTTTTTTTTTTTTTGCGGTACGCGGGCCTCTCACTGTCATGGCCTCTCCCGTTGTGAGCACAGGCTCCCGACGCGCAGGCTCAGCAGCCATGTCTCACGGGCCCAGCCGCTCCGCGGCATGTGGGATCTTCCCAGACAGGGGCACGAACCCGTGTGCCCTGCATCGGCAGGCGGACTCTCAACCACTGCACCACCAGGGAAGCCCCACAGGGTTCCTTTTAACCCAAAAGTTTCATGCATTTTAAAAGAGGATTTGATTTACAAGAAACTTTTCAGGAACACAGCTGCTGGGCAAAGCAAGCTATTTACACCTACTTGAAATCCATTTTAAGAGCCAGTAGTCTGGGGTCTCAGGGGGAGTGATAAAACTCCTTTCGTTTTTAATTGACGAGTGATATTGACTAACACAGTTAGGAGCCTAGGTATTGGGCCTGGAACAGGGTGTTTCTGTAGTAAATATGTGCGAATGTGCTGAGCGCTTGAGTATTGATTCATTTATGTACCTGTTTGGCTTTTGCTGTGCAGGGCTTTGTACTTTGCCGCTTTAGAGCTAAGCTGGCTTTCACAGAAGCCAGTGTCAGAATGTATCAGGTTGTACAGCATGAATCATCTGGCTCAATGGCCTCTGGGGAGAGGGCCTGGCCTTGTAAGCATGGCAAGGAGAAGCCACAAAGACATCAGTGTGGGGGAAGAGACCGGGGGGGTGAGAGGGCTGCACAGATGAGGAGGTGTGATGTTTGCCTTGGAAACAAACCTCAGCGTTTCTTTTAAGCCTCTTCCACCTCCCATGCTGCCCGCTAATAGTTATCTCCCTCCCAATTGTCCCACTCCATTGAGTTTTTATTATCACCTCTCTACCTTGTGGAAATTCCACACAAACCCTGGGGTCCTTAAATGATTCCCTCTTTCCCGCTCCCTGCTGCAGTGGCACAATGGTAGAGCACCAGGTGGAGAGCTTTCAGAAAGAGTGTCCTACTGCTGAGCCTCAGATCTCAACCAGGCAAAGAAAACCATAAAGGGCCTTTGTTCCACAGGTTCTAAGACCCACCCTGAACACTGTCTGTGTGATTTCATCCTGGAGCTGGCACAATAAGGGTATCATACTGTTCTCAGAGGGTAAAGATATTAGAGATGCAGTTATCAATGGCAAATGTTTACTGAGTGTCAGAGAGGTGGAAGTTTTCTAGGCATTCTATTTTGCACAATTAGGAAAAAGAAAAACGCATGGAGACTGACCTCAAGGAGCTTGCAATCTAACAGGAGAGAAAGGCCAGAGGGGCTCGTGTATTACTCTGCCTGAGGACAATGTCACACTTCAACATACTTGCTTCCCCTCCCTTGGCCATGGCTCCACTGCTTTAGCTGATGAAATGTAAGACGCCTCAGAGACATTTGTGCTTTGCTGGACTCTCTTCTTTCCTTCAGGCAAGTACATTGGTTCACTGTCAACTGGGCTCTGAGTAAGAACAAAAAAGATGACAATGTAGGTGGTGATGCTGGAGCAAAGTGCCCAGCTAACCTGCAGGGGACCTGTGACATGAGCAAGAGATAAACCTTTGTCATGTTAAGCCCTGACATTTTAATGATGTTTGCTACCACAGCATAAGCTAGCCCCTGACTCACACTCTGGCTCAATTCTGAGTAGCTGCAAAGGTTAGTCTTAAATGACATTTAGTTGACTAATGTTAACTTATCTTCATATTATAGTAAATATCTGATAAATGCTTAGGAAATCAATATATAAACATACAATTTGGGAGAAAAAAAGAACTTTTGATATTTGTCCAACGCAGATCTTTTCCCATCCTGCTATATTTGCTTGTTTGCATCTCTCCCTCTGTCCATCCATCGACCCAATTAGGACTGATGCATTTTAAGTGAGCTTCCACTATAGTGCTTTTAAATGATTATCATTTATGTTATTCACTTTGGGCTGGGTTGGACAATTGTACTGTTGACTTCATGTAGTTGTGAGGCTCAAATGAGGTAAAGAATATTCAAAAAGTTAAAAGCAGCATTCAAATATGCTTACCTGATAAACATCATTGAGAATGTTAGCAAGAGGCCCAGCTTTGTGTGAGGTCGCGGGGATCAATCACAGAGACAAGGATCAATCACTGTCTCTATATTGGAGGAACCTGGGGGGCTTCACTAAGGGAACAAAGTGTAGGCTTCACTTTATGGTGCTGATATTTACAATTTTAATACAGTCTCAGGATCACCAGTGACCATCTTTGTAATAGACACAGACACTTGAACTTGTTAATTTGCTTCTTAGTTCTCTCTCTGTAGACCTCCAAGGTGTTCGGTATAGATACAAAGATACATACTTTCTAAGAGCACAATCATGGTCACACACCCTCATGTTAATGAGAATGCAGCTAGCGTGATGCACACGGAGTTTGAAAGAAATCAATGATTGAAAAGATGACATGGAACAAAATGAGCTCTCCCAGCTCTGAGTCCTCAAATGCCTTTTGTACTCGGAAGACTGGTTTTGGGGAGGTGGGGAGAAAAATCCTCTCTTTGCCAGCATGAGTCAGGGCTGAATAGCAAAGCAGTTTCAGGACGAAGGGGCAGAAGAAGCGTCATGCTGGGCTGGTGGTATCCATGGCAACTCGGGTGCCTGGTGGAGTTAATAACCCTGTTTTTCAGATCTCAGCTGCTCTCCTTTGCTGGGGAGAGGAGGGCTGGGCTTGACTCCTTTTAAAATTTTTATGAATTTTCCAGTTGGTGTATCATGTCAGAGGTGCCAGTCCCCTCCTGTTACATAACTCAGCAGGTGTGACTCGATGGGGTATGAGAGACCTGATTGAGACCTGGAGACTGTGAGGGCTTTGGACAGGCTTTGGGGTTCCCTGTGGGACACAGAGCGGTGTTTGTTGCAAGGACAAAAAATGCTTTCCTTTGCTACATCCCAAAGTCAAGTTTGCCTTGGTGCCATGTCATCTCTTCAACCTGTCTTTTCCTCCTGGCAACTGATTCATGGCTGCTGAATGCCCTGCAGTAGTTTAGACTCTGGAGTTGGACACCCTATGTTCAAATCCCAGGTTGGCCACTCACAACTTCCTGATCCTCCCCTTGCCTCAGTTTACCCATCTTTAAGGATGTTGACTGGGTAGGATTATCTGTGTCCTGTGTTAGAACAGTGTCTGGCATATGTTATAATGGTATTACTCTTCCTGCTGCTGGGGAAGTTCACTGAAGGTGAGGCACACTTGGGGTAAGGTGGGGTGTGGGTGTGGGTTGTGATGGTAGGTGACACAGTGAGGTGAGTGAGGCTGACACAGGGAGATAAGCTGATGACTCTGTGACTGGAAATATATCAAGCTTGTCAATTCCTCCCCACCTCCACCTCCATCCTGAAAACCTGCCCATCTTCTCGTCTTCCCATCTTGGCAAATGACACATCCTACCCATCCCATTACCAAAGCTAGCAACCTGGTGGTCATCTGTGACTCCTCTCTCTGCCTCCCTTCCCAACCAATCTCCATGCCCTGTTAGCTCTTGGGTTAATTAATTAATTCCTCCAATACATATGGATTGGGCTTCTACTGTGTGTTAGAAATTGTTCTAGGCACTTAGATGTATCAGTTAACAGAACAGCCCAAACACCCCTACCTTCATGGAGCTAGAAGGGGGAGACAGAAAATAAACAGAACAAAGAAGTAAATTCTGTAGTATTGTCAATGTCCTCCAGCCAAAGCCCACCAGGAATGCACGTGTAGTTGAGCAAGTTGGGTTTATTGCTCATTGAACCAAAGGGGATGCCCCGCGGTTTCCCTGGTACTTCACCTCTGTTGCTGCAGCAGTGATAAACTGAGCAGGCGCCGTTTCAGATGTGTTCCGGGTGGTCCATGGCCAGAGGGCACTGACAGTTTGTTAGAAGACAAGCGTTACTGAAAAAGCAAAGCAAGGTATAAAAGTGGGAGGGAGGTATTCGAGGTCCTGTGGGGGTTGTCTTCAGCATTAATGGATGACCGTGGTAAGCTTCACTGCGAAGGTAAGGTTTGAGCAGAGGTGAAGAGGAGAGGGCACCGCAGGCAGAGGCAGCAGCTAGACAGAAAGCCCTAAGGCGGAAGCGAGCCCTTCTAGGCACAGTGAGGCTGGGGTGGCTGGAGCCGCATGGCTGGTGGGTCACCTGAAGTGAGCAGGGCGGTAACAGGCCAGGTGTCCCAAGGCTTGTGAGGACTTTGGCTTTTACACAGAGGTAACTGGGGAGCAATCGGAGGGAACTGAGCAGAGGCATGGTGTGATCCGATTGACATGGAACAGAATTGCTTAGCCTGCTGAATTGAGATCGATTGTAGTTGCCAAAAACCCCTTGGAAAGTTGTTGCAGGGAATCCCCCATTTCTCTCCACTTCCCTCCCCCACCACGGTTAAAACAACACGCCAGTGCCCTCAGAAAGAAATACAACTCCCTAACACAAGTTATACAATCCTCTAGGCCCACGTTCCTCCCTGGTCTCCTTTCTTTTCTCTCTCCCAGGCACATTTTTGCTCCAGTCACACTGATTTTCTTTCAACCTCATGTTGAAATGGCACAGCCTCCCTGAATCCCCAAATCCAGGACTATCCTCCCTGTGATGTGCTGCCAGCCTCCTGAATGCCCCTCAGTGTTCCCTCACGCACTGTGTTGGAAGTTGTTACTCATCCTTTCCCTTCCCCTACCCCAACACACACACGCGCATGCACAAATGAATGCACGTGCTCGCGCACACACACACATACACCCCACCCATAACTCCCTACAGGCAGGAACTGTGTCTAACTTGCTGATGCTGTAAATTTGTGCCCAGCACTGTGCCTGGAGTATTAGATATTCCCTGATTAATTTAAGCAAATGAATGCGTACAAGGCTCAGGGCCAGCCTTTATGCATAATTTCTAAATTTTACAAAAAGCCTAGGAGATTTGTAAATGATCCTCATTATACTGAAGATGAAATGGAAGCTGAGAGGCCATGCCCAGGGTCACAGTCATTAACCTCTCCAAGCTGCACTTTCCTCGTCTGTAAAGTTGGGATCATCTTACGAACCTTCAGAGGGGGCTGGAGGAAAGGGCCATCTGTGCTGGGCACATTGCCACTTGCTTCCAGGTACTCCCTCCATCCCCCTCACCAGCCCCAGCCCCCCACCTGGGGACCCGGAATCAGCTGGGGGACATCTTTCCTTCGGAGAGAAGGCTGGTGGCTGGGCTGGGGTGTCTGGACTTACGGGTTCAGAAGCAGCCAGGCAGCAGGCAAAGAAGCCGGAAGAAGCAGCGAGAGGCCCTGATCCTAGCAGGATGTGGGTCAAGAAGCCCATCAGGACTACTAAGGATACAGTCACATATATGGGGAGCAATGGAGTGCCGTTGAGTTTGGAGCACAGCTCCCCAACCTGAGGTCCCATCTGAGGCCCACAGGGCTGGCCAGCTGGGCTCCAATTGCATCTCTGGACCCATGAACTCCTGTGACTATTGTGAAGCCCCAGGGAGGCTGGATAGGAATACTGAAGAATTCAGTCCAGCTGGTCCCCACCTTGCTTAGACTCCATTTGACGTCCTAAAATACTGCCTCTGCAGGCAAAGCTCCCAGAAGCTCAGGTGGACATTCTGCCTGCATCTTTCCCCATGCCCTTTACTCACCTTGGCAAACCCCTTCCCCACATTGTTCCACTCTAATGATAATAGCCCACCTTACATATGAAAAGGACTTTTGTATTTAAAACCCTACTCATCCTATAAGGCCTGGCTCAAATTTGACCTCTTCCTGGAATCTCTTTCTAGTTTCTGCTTCTTCTCCACCCAGGGGATTCATTGATTTTTTCTGTGCATGCCCATAGACTCTTGTTTGTACTCTTCAGCACTTAATTCACTCTGTTCACTCAGCAGGCAAAGTCAATGAGTGAAACAGCCTGCGGGGGGAGGCAATAGGGAGTAGGAGGGACTAGGGCAAACTGGGGAGCACATGCCCCACCCCAGAGCAGCAGCCAGTTCTCTTCTCAGTTCTCAGTGACTGTCGCCGCATGGAATATGGGCTCAGTACTGCCACATCTAATACACTTTGAAACTCGGCGTTGGGATTAACAGATACACACTACTGTATATAAAATAGATAAATATCAAGGACCTACTGTATAACACAGGGAACTATATTCAAGAACTTTTAATAACTTATAATGGAAAAGAATCTGAAAAAGAATATATATATATTTATGTATCTGAAACACTGTACACCTGAATCACTGCAAATCAACTGTACTTAAAATAAAGCAAAATTAAAAAAAAAAGAAACTTGGCATTGACTGTGAAATGTCCTGTCTCTTCAATATTGGCAACAAATCCAATGTAGGCAAAAATATCATGTAAGACAGACAAAATATGGGTGGGGCCAAACTAGTTTATGTCTCTTTTTTCTTTCTTTTTTTTTTTTTTTGTGTGGTATGCAGGCCTCTCACTGTTGTGGCCTCTCCCGTTGCGGAGCACAGGCTCTGGGCGCGCAGGCCCAGCTGCCATGGCTCACGGGCCCAGCCACTCTGCAGCATGTGGGATCCTCCCGGACTGGGGCATGAACCCGTGTCCCCTGCATTGGCAGGCGGACTCTCAACCACTGCGCCACCAGGGAAGCCATCTTTTTTCATTTTTATCTTACCTAAGATTGTAAGCAACCTGAGGGTGAGTCAAAGAGGTAGAGCAGACATTGAAAACTGTGACTTAGTTCTCTTTGGGAAAGTTCTACTACCCAGGAGTATCTGATAAGCTATGTCTCATCCTAGTACTACCAGGTCACTGTTTACAACGGGCCCATGTGGGGCTTAAGGAAGCCAGTGCCTGAAATGCCCCTGTGACCTCCTAGCCATAACTGGTATCTTAGCTCAGTGCCTGGTAGGCAGTAGGTGCCTAATAAATGTTTATGGAGTGGGTGCATATTATATGGGCATTCACTTATTTGAAGCAGCAGGGAGATTGGTGCTCTAATATGGAGTATAGGAGAACTGGGTCAAAATTTTGGTTTCTCCATTTTCGGGATGTGAAGTTGGGCAAGTTATTTAACCTTTCTAATTCTGTTTCATTGTCTGGAAAGAGATAATGTAAAGTCTTGGCACAGAGTAGACAATAACAGCTTTTAAAACAGGGATTTTATGAGAACATTACAGGCCCCTAGCCACAGTGTTTGGCTCACGGGCAAGTGTGACCCAAGCAGTGCCAGTCAGAATCATGGCAGAATCCTTTGCTGGGATTTTTGCTGGAAATACTGGCAAAGAAAAATTCTCTTTCCTGGGGACACCAAACTGGCAAGATGTAGGCTAGGAACTGGAACTGCTGGGACCCATCCTCGGGGCACATGAAGATAGCCCACCTGGGAAAAGAGTGGGTATGGAAGAAAGCAGAGTGTGAGTAAAGAAACTCATGTCTGGCAATATTTTTTGGACATTTAGATGCAGCTGTGCCTGAAGCTGGACCACTACGCAGCTTCTCAGTCACAAGGTTCACTAGGCCTCCTTTTTTGCTTATAATAAGTTCAGCTGGGCTTCTGTCATCTGCCCTCAAGAGTCCTGACAAATATAATCCTCTCTAAGTGAGAAAGGGGACCTGAGGAAAACAATGAGTTATTTCTAAATGTATGTGCTTGGTGGGGATTTGGACAAGTGATTTCTGTGTCAATCAGAGGTCTACATTTGCACAGCTGATAATATACAGGTGGAACACAGTGGTTTCCAAAGGGGTCCGATTTGTTCATGTGGAAGGTTAACTTATGATGGTCCAGCCTTCCTGATCAGAACAAGGGCAGATGCCATGGAAATGGTGTGTTTGTGTGAGCCTGGGGCGAAATTGTTTTTATAGATTCCTGATTCCAAGACCTTAGGAAGCAGGAGGGTCTCTGTTTTACAAGATTCATATCAAAACCAGAAATGACAAAGGAGTTATGATGATGCTTCAACAAGGTTTGGCAACCAGCTGCTGCCCTGGCTTCTCAGATCGCCCTGAAAGACAGAATCCAAGGTAGAGAAGCATCCTTGTCTGTCCGTAGCTGCTCTGATTCCTGATCAACATGGGTTTCATGAGCCGTGACTCCAAGTCAACCACCAAGGCACAACAGCCATAACCCTTGCCTCCAGCGCCCTGGTGTAGTCTGGTAGCATCTCGCAGGCAGTTTTGAACCATCCTCAGGTGTCCCTACCCTTGGGCCTCCTCTGCACTACCCTGTGCTCTGCCAAAGGGAGCTAAAATAAGCCCTTGTTTTCTCAACCCCCTGGAGCAAGGCTGACACAGTGTGCTGCCGCAGATTGGGTTGGGTGGGGGTGGGGAGGGTGCAGGGAGAAAGGAAGGACTGTGTGTGAAATCTCTCCCTCTCAAAGAGGACTTGGAAGAAAGCCTGTGTTTCAGGCTTATTTTGACAGTTCCAGGCCAGGAGTCATAGGACTGTAGCTGGAGAAAGCATAAGAAACACCTTTTGTGTTATCCCATCAAAATATTCCAGGGAACCAGGTGGTTGGGGCAAGTTGTGTATCATCACTGACATCAAAGGAGAAAAAGAAATAACTGGTCTGGCCCAGGTGCTGAAGCTCTCATCACAGGGAGGAAAATGAACATTTCCCAAGCCCCAGCGATAACAGCAAAAAATATTTACTGAGTGCTTTGCATGTGCCAGGTGCTGAGCTAAACACCTAATGGGCATGAAACCAATGATTACTCTGCTCATCCTCCGAGGCACGCTACTCTTTATAACCCATTTTAAAGATGAGGCAGTGAAGGGACTTCCCTGGTGGTCCAGGGTTATAGAATCCACCTTACAATGCAGGGAACGCCGGTTCGATCCCTGGTCAGGGAACTGGGATCCCACATGGTGCCAGGCAACTAGGCCCGCGTGCCACAACTACTGAGCTTTCGTGCCTCAACTAGAGAGCTCGCGTGCCACAAACTGCAGAGCCCACTCACTCTGGAACCTGTGCGTGACAACTACAGAGCCCACTGACCTGGAGCCTGCACACCACAGCTAGAGAGAAGCCCGTGCGCCACAGCTAGAGGGAAGTCCGCGTGCCACAACAAAAGATCCCGCACGCCTCGATGAAAATCCCACATGCTGCAACTAAGACCCGATGCAGCACGCCTCCCTCCCAAAAAAAAAAAAGATGAGGCAGTGGAGACTCAGAGGGGCCAGGTGATGTGTTCAAGGTTCATCGAAGTAAGTGGTGGAGGTGGGATTCGAACCAGATTGCCTGGCCCAGAGCCCACGCTTTTACTCGAAATGCTGAGATGTTCTGACTGGAAGGAGTGGGGGCATCCCTCCTCCAACTCCCAGGCCTGGGCTGGGTGAGTTGCACTCATTGCCTCATTTAAGCTTTACAACATCCCCGAGGTATAGGGATTATTAGCTCTGTCTTAGAGATGAGGAAACTGAGGCCTAGGGATGCTTAAGGTCACATCACCTGTAAACAGCAGAGTCAAGGTACCCAGATGAGTTTTCCACTGGCTTCTATCAAACTTGGAAGGCTAAAAGGACCAGCTGTTCTGTCAGAGCTGAATTCAATACAGAGACAAGCAGGAAGTCTGTATCTTTTCTATTTCTTTCTGTCTTCAATCCTTTTTCTTTTTTTATTGAAGTATAGCTGATTTTCAGTATTGTGTTAGTTTCAGGTATAAAGCAAAGTGATTTGATTATACATATATATGTATACAGCTATATTCTTTTTTTCTATTCTTTTCTATTGTACTTTATTACAAGATATTGAATATAGTTTCCCATGCTATATAGTAAGTCCTTGTTATTTGATCCCTTTTCTTAAATGTAGAAAAATATAACAGGTTCTCCTTGCAGGCCACGGTGCTCAGAGCAGGGCATTCTCTCAGTTGGGCTACGTTGCTTGCCAGCAACAGTAACGGACTTGAATTAAAAGGGATTCACCGGAAGGATATGTGCTTTACTGTTATTCATTGTAAAGCTATTTATTGAGCACCTAATATGTGCCTGGCACTATTCTAGGTGTTGGGATACTTCATAGAGAAACACAGATCCTTGAGATTATAGAATTAGTCTCTTGTTGGGGAAGGGTTGGTAGGCAAACAGACAGTAAATAATAAAGAAAAATAAGTTATAGGATATATGGGAAGTGATAGGTTATATGGAACAAATGAGAGTAGAGCAAGCAAAGTGGTCAAGAGTGTCCAAGGTGGCACTTTTAATTAGGGTGGTCAGGGGAGGCCACATGGAGGAAGGGAGACTTGAGGTAGGTGAGGGGTTAGCCATGCCTGCCAAAGCTCCCGAAGACAGACAAGTGCCTGGGTGATTCAGGGAGGCAAACAGAATGACTTAGGAGGACAGTGGCCATAGAGAAAGTCGGAGAGGAAAAAAGCGGCCCCAGATCATGTGGGTTCTTGTTGGCCACAACAGGGACTTTGGAACTGACTCTGAGTTCAACGGCAAGCCTGAAGAGTCTGAACAGAGGAGTGATATGCTCTGATTTTCATTTTGGAAGACACACTCTGGCTGTTGGGGGAGGAGACTATTATGGGGGAGGAGGCTGATTATGAGGCAGTAGCAGCAAATCCTGCAAGAGGTGATGGTGGCCTGGAGGTGGTGAGAAGCTGGATTCTGAGTATACTTTGAAGGGAGAGCCGGCAAGAGGTCCTCACATGCTGCACGTGGAATGTGAGAGAAAGACAGGAGTCAGAGATGACTCCAAGGTTTTCAGCCTGAGTAGGTGGAAAATGAGGTTGCCATCAAATGAGATGAGAAGGCTGTGGCTAGAGCAGAGTTAGGGGAGGTTCAGGAGTTAGAGTGGATTTTGGGGTGCCTGTTAAATATTTAAGTGGAGGTGACAAATAGCAGTTGGGTGTGTGAGTGGGATTGGAGAGAGAAGTCTGGGCGGGAGATAAAAATAGTTCACAGAATCCAAGGTAATTCTGAAAGAAAAACCTTTGGAATAGACAGGAACTATGGAAAGTTCTCAGTAGCAGGAATATCAGGGATTTTCCCTAAAGGAAAATCAAGGTGATCTGAACATGTAAGTGGAAATGAGAGGGGACACAAGGAATAACCATTGACCACTGCAGGGGCATGTGTGGGCATCTCTGGCATTTCTTTCCAAGTCTTCCTGCTCCTGTTAAATGAAAGTAAGTCATGTTGCTGATAGCGGGCTTTCCCATCTGCTCAGAAAAGTCTCCATGTCTGGGTGAAGAGTGATGAGATATTTAAGCTATCTTATTAAACACTGTTTATCTCCTAAAAGCAGTCAGCAGCATGTTTAATCAAAGTCAGAGCAGATGTGATTTGCAACCTCCAAAACTCACTTTTCATTCTGCTTTCTCTCCCTCAGAGAAACAACCCTTCATCCTCACCCTGAATCCTGGAGGAAAGCGATGCACTAATAACAGGGGCATCCAAGTCCTGAGCAATGGATTGGAAGGGTCCACCCTGCACCCACCCCTGACAACTCTACCTCTTCTCCCAGTCTCCCATTTCTTTGGAAATGGAAGGGAAAGGGAAACCAAAGCAGAAGTTCAAAAAAGTCTATAGTTATCTTATTCCTACTCTGATGGGAAGGAGGAAATTCAAACCACAGAAGAATCAAACCACTGCTCTTCCCATCTTGGGGCTTCCCACTGAAGAGCACCCCATGTTGGATGAACAGGTCCCATGTTCCTTTTTACTATTGAAGAAAAGTAGTCAATGAGTCTATGCCTCTGTGTCTTACATTTCTGCCCACAAATATCTGAGGAAATAAACTTTATCCTGATGTTATGGGCTGAATTGTGTCTCCCACTCCCATTCATATGTTGAAGTCCTAACCCCCAGTCCCTCAGAATGTGACTGTATTTGAAGATAGGGTCTATAAAGGGGTGAATAAGTTAAAATGAGCTCGTTAGGATGGCTAATTCCCACCCTAATTCCTATATGACTGATGTCCTTATAGGAAGGGGAAATTTGGACAGAGGTATGCACAGAGAGAAGACACAGGGCAAAGACAGCTATCTACAAGACAAGGAGAGAGATCTCAGAGGAAACCATCCTGCCTACACCTTGATCTCAAACTTCTAGTATCCAGAATTATGAGAACATACATTTCTGTTGTTGAAGCCACCTGGAGTTGTAGTACTTTGTTATGGCAGCCTAAGCAAATAAATACACCTGATTTAAGGGTTAAAGACTCTTTTAAGCAAACTCTAAATTTAACTGTTTTGCCTTTTCTTGAGAGATGATCAGGAAGGCCAAATATTTCCAATGTAGCCCTAAAATGAAAGACACCTCATATCCAGTTGTGTTAGAAAGGAAAGCAAGGAAGGGCAAGGAATTATCAGAAAACATTTGTGACTTACTGTTTAGACAGTGTTTTCAAGATAATTTTGTCTTAATAGCCTAACCGAGGGAAATATTTATAGATATTCTCCAAGTGGGCAAACCCGTGGGACATCTTTGGCAGTGCTTGGACATCTTTGCAGCTCCACGGTAACATTCCATTTTCTTCCAACCATCATCTCATCTACTTTTCTTTAAGAAATGTTTGCTGAGGGAGAAAAAAAATCTTCCTCCTGGAAGTAAATGATTTAGTGTTCGGGATGTAGGCCAATTAAATGTGACCCTAGGAATATATTTAACCTTGAAAATGCTATCTTTTCAAACAGAATGCAGCCCTAAGTCAAGAGGGTGACTTACTGCCTCCAGAAATACTCCACTGGTCTATACCCTGTTCATTCACTCAACAAATATTTATTGAGTTGCTTAGCATGTACCAGGCTCTGCGTCAGGTGAGCAGTATTCAATGCCAGCCAATGGGGAGTCTACGGTGAAAAGACAGATGACTAAATGGACAATTATAACCCTGTGTGATGGTGATACAAGGTGGTCACAGGGTCTGGATGATTAGGTAAGAATTCTGGAGGAAGTGATGTCTCAGCTGACCTTAAGGACTGGTAGGAATTAGCTGGTTTAGAGGGACTGGGAGAGCTCGGCAGACAGAGCTGTGCAAACAAGCAGGCTGGTTCAGAGAACTCAAGGTGGAGCCCTGTGGCCGAGTGTGCAATCCCATTCTGGATGCCTGGTGGGGAGAATTTCTGTGTTCAAGGTCAAGTCTGAATGTCTAGTAAGAAACCTCTTGTATCTAAGGGAATGGCTAAGGCACTTATTTTCCTTTCTTCTAATTTCTTTCTTCCCTCCAGTCATTTTTCTGTGTTGAGCCCAAGGTTCCACGTTGCTTTCACTGCACTTTTGTACTTTGGGTACAAATGGTTTCAAGTCACCAAGCAGTATTAATAACTGAGCCTATCTCAGAAAGAAATAATTTTCCAAGATGAATTTGAGCTTCATTTTTGTTGTCTCCTGTTCATCCTTCACCTTGTAAGATTCTTACATAAGAATTTTCCTTACCAAGAAATAGCCTGTGGTTAAGAATTCTCATCATTTTCCTTCTTCTTTTCTGTGCCTGAGGCAGTTTCCTATGAAAGTGTGTGCACAAAGGAAAACGGACATTTTCAGCCTATTCTCAGAGGCTGTGGGTTTTATTCCTAACATTCAAAAAGAACCACGCACAGCAGGGTTCCCGAGGCTCCAAAAGCATCCAAGGGTAGAGGTACCGTGTGTTAATATTAATAGGCCGAGTTGGCTCTCTAGAGGAATTTTCAAAGGGCTCATTTTCTTGCCTCCTTTTTCCTCCTTAGCCCACACTGATTTTTTTTTTAAAGCTTGGATTGCTTAAATCAAATATACAAAAAGCAAATTCGTCTCTGGGAGGACAGTAATCTTTCAAGTCCTCCCGGATTGGTGTTGCCACCAGGGCAAGTTTCAGCATTTCTTTTCTCTGCTTCTTCTCTGTGGAAAGAGTCTGTGTGTGAAAGGGCATGTGGACCCAGAAAGTCAGACTGTGCCTTTCAAGAGGAGGCAGGGCTTTCCCCCAGAGCATCCTCTCGCAGTGCGGAAGGCAAGGGCTACTCCCTCTCTTGACGCTTAGATTTTTTTTTTTTTTCCGGTACGCGGGCCTCTCACTGTTATGGCCTCTCCCGTTGCGGAGCACAGGCTTCGGACGCGCAGGCCCAGCGGCCATGGCTCACGGGCCCAGCCGCTCCGCGGCATGTAGGATCTTCCCGGACCGGGGCACGAACCCGTGTCCCCTGCATCGGCGGGCGGACTCTCAACCACTACGCCACCAGGGAAGCCCTTGATGCTTAGATTTGATGTGGAAGGTCTTTCAGAAACATGAGCATATTCACCATTGAGGCCCTAAAGATTGTGAGAATGCTGTTTGAATTCTTTACATTCTGATTCTCCTAAGTTATTTAAGGCCAGAGTGTAGCTTATGTAATGTGGTGAAATAAATCACAGAGGAACCAAAAATTCGTAGAGAAAATTCCGAGTGTATTCAGAAAAGTTGAGAGATTACTACAGGGCAAGGTTCTTGAGAGACATCCACATCGAACCAGCTTGTCTGTACTTCCTGGAAGGTAAGCTCAGAAATTCATCAAATAGTCATTCAATAAATATTTATAAAAATATGGGGGTGAAAGTTGACAGTAGGGTTAAGGGACAGCAACAGACAGCCTGGTTAGAGGGCAGAGTGTGTGTTGGACACAAGCTCGCAAGAGGTTGTTACCCCTTCTTTTCCCCACTGTGCCTCCCTCACTCCACCCTTTGTGGGCAGGATCTTTGACTTTGCTATCTCTTATTGTGACATGTCTTTAGCCTGTCCTTGCCCCAGGGTGGGAGGCATGAATCCTAGTGCGTAGCCACTGCTTCACAGTGACTTGATCTAAGACTGGCTGGTCTCAGCGGCCTGTGGGACCTCCACGGGCTTCATGCCAGTGCTGGGCTGACTCTACTGCCTGGGTCCCCACAGCAAGTCCCAAACTGCTAGGAATCAGACTGCATGCTTTTTGCCATCTCTTTGTCCAAGACGCACTGTTAATAATTACTCAGTAATAAAAGCAACTCATTTTGTAAAGGGATATATAGGTTGACTTTAAAAAAGACATTTCATATCACATATTCATATTATAAATGCAAATCAGCATCAGTTGCCATAAACATGAGATACCACTCTAAAACAAATGCATAACCGTTAAACGATGTTTTCCAAGTACCATGTAAAATCTCTGGTGATACATTTATCCCACCTCAGGAAAGCATCAGGTTAGACCCATTCTTTGCTGGAAAGGGGAGAATCTCAGAACCTCAGAGCCAGAAGAGGCTTTAGGAAGTATCTAGGCAGTGGTGTGTAAGCCTTTTCATTTTTTTCATCACTGATGCCCTTTTATTTTCCTTGCCCTTTATTTTTTTAAGCCAGAAGTGTTACATAAAACAGTAGAAAGCCGGGTTGCTCTGGCTGAACCCTTTCATGGACTCTTCCTTGTTCCCTGGGGAAACCAAATCTCCCCAGAAACCCAATCTGGAAACCTCTCCCCAAGTCCCTTCCTCCCTTGGTACTCTACCTGCCCCTTCCACAGAGAGCAGCTTGTGTGTCCCCCGCCAGCCCCATCAGCAGCCCGGGGGAGGCACAAGCATGTCACAGGCCAAGCATTGGGGTGGGCTGCAGAGAGCCTACTTTGCTGTGACACCAGTGCACCCCAACGTTGGATAGCACCCCAGGCCTTCATCAAGCCTTGACTGCTGTGTGTGAGAAGCCTGCCACTAACACCCCAGAAGCTGCCAGCATCCTTTCAGAGGCCCATCAGCCTGAGCCTCTGCTCTTTTTGATGCCTAGCACTGGGGAGGCTTTAAAGTGCGGGCTGCTGCCTTTCTCTGCGTGTGCATTCAGCCCTCTCTCCATCTTACCCTCCCTGTGGTCTCCCTGACACTCCTTTCCTGAATACCATTTCTTTCCCTTTTTCCAGCAGACAAAAGCTTAACGCAGAGTTCATTCTGTGAGCCTGACCTTTTGCTTCCCCACTAGGCTGGCGCAAACACCGCTTGCAAAAATGTAAATCTCAGCTGGACCAAGTACAGTTTCTGCTGTCCCTTTCCAAGCTTCTGCTTCCCTCTGGATCACCATCCAGCTCTGCGTGGAGGGTTCGGAGCACATAAGGTCTTGGAGAACCCACCGGTTGGGCTGATTTTCATCACCTGGGCTAAGACTTTAGAGGCAAACCTAGTCTCATCCAGTGGGAGGTAAGACTCCAGTTGCAGTCCTGACATTGACTGTCCTGACACTTCCAGTCCTGACACTTGTAACCTCAAGTTGATCTCCATTATAATATAGACAGAAACAATTGCTCTTGTCAAGCTCACAGGGTTGCAGTGAGGACCAAATGGGGAAGGAGGCTTGTTCACCTGAAATGTTCTAACAGTGAGGGCATTCTTTGTTAGGCACCTGCAAGCCCTTTCTAAGAGGGTCGAGCAGTTTCCTTAGAGAAAATATGTTGAAAATTGGCTGAATTCTCCCCTCTCTCCAGACCAGCAATTGTGGAGGTGGTAGGGAGAGTTATTTTTTTGCAAATTTCATCCTGATTAGATGCAAAAAAAAGGAGAGTAATGATTGTTGACTGGTTTTTGAGAGTTCATTTTCATCCGAGGGTTTTGTTTGCATATTAGATGCATACAAAGTGTGATTTACATCATCGGCCTCACCCTGTCTTATGTGCCTTAATGTAATTGTCTGTTCAGATCCACTGATGGTGAAAATTGCATTTGTCCTTATCAGTGGAGATATTCTAAAAATGAGAAGTTCAAAGAAGACAGAGGCTTTAATACAGGGAAAGTGTGTTTATTTTCTTGGCTCCTTTGCAATAGTCGGATCCCCTGGAATAGGATAATCTCTTTGCGGAACACCAAAATGGATGGCTCAGGGTAAACCCTTATCAGGGAAGTTGCTAAAAAAGTGGCTTGATTCAGAGCTTCTCTGCCAGTTCAGCACTATTCTTGGGTAACCTTGGAAAATCTGGGAATGTTCCGAGAAATCCACAATGTGGGCATTGGTTTGAATGCAAAGGCAACTCCAAACTCTTCCTTTACCGGGATGCTTGCGGTTGGGAATGTCCCTCAGCTGGGGGGACACATAGGAAGGCATGAAGTTTAGATGTGGGGGAGGGGAGTGGAATCGGTTCCCTTATTAAAGTCCATACTTATAGGGTTCTTAGCATTTATTTGCTGACTTAGTACCAAATGTTTGGAGACATTGTCTCTTCCAATATTATTTACTTTCATTAGGCTGTAGGACTGTAGCTTCACGTGGAGTTTTAGACTATCAGATAAGCGTAGGCTTGCCAGGTTACATAAAATAAAAACAATAACCAACATTCATTGCGTACCCATGTACCAGGCACTGTGCTAAGGGCTCAGCATGGATCATCTCATTTAATCGTCACAAGAACTCTTGGAGGTAGGTTCCATTGTTATTATCCCTTGTGGTTGGAAGCAGATAAGTAACTTTACCCCAGGTAACACAGCTGGTAATTGGGAAGCTGGGATTTGAACCTAGGTGTGCTGGCTTCTGCAGCAGTGTTCTTACCTACAATGTCAGGGCCTCCCAAGCACATCAGACCTGCTTAGGGAAGTTTTTGAAATACAGTGAAATGATTCTGACACGTCACTGGAGGTGGAGCCCACGGATGTGTGCTCTAAGATGGTCACGCTCAGCTTTGGGTTAAGAACCACTCCCCAAGCCAGTCGGGCTGGCTTTGCACAAGCTGGTCTGTCTCCCAGAATAACTCAGGGACATTTGTTATAAATGCAGGTTCCCAGGTCCCACTTCAGAGCTCCAGAATCAGAATTGCCCCCAAAACACCTGGGAAGCTGATTTTAAGAAAACTCTTGTCCCGAGCACTTACCCAGGGACTGTGTGGAAAGGCGCTCGTAGGAATGTACTGAATAAGCTGCATGATTCATATGGAAGGTCCTTGTGATTTGTTGTGAAGAGTGCTTGGGCTGAAGTCCTGGTCCTGTCCTGCTCTGCCCTCAGCCTCTGGGCAGCCTCTGAGAAGTCACATCTTCTCTCCAGACATCGATTTTCCGATGTGAAATGGAGAGTGGCCAAGGTGATGTTTTCTGACTCTCACATTTTTGAATAACATTAATATTCACTAAGTCTACTGTTACTAAAAAAAACAAGGCTGCAGGCTTTGGTTCAGATCCCCCAATACTAATTTTTAGGGCAAAACACCTTAATTCGCTGTGAAATAATGAATATTTCTGGATGAGAGTCTGTTTTCTTATGAACTCTGAACACTGATAAAGCAGTCGTCCCACCAAGTTTCAACTTCTAGGTCAATACTGGAGACATTACCTACCCACTTCTCCCTGTGCCATCTCAAGGTGCAATCATTTTTCTTCACCTGGGAGAGACGGACCAAGCAAGAGATGAAATGTGCCTTAACGTGAAAGCCCCAGTTTCCCAACTCTTTCCTCACCCACGGCCTCATCTGACCTTGACACAAATGTGTAGGGTGGGCAGGACAGGGGTTGTTACCCTCCTCTGGCCAAGGAGATCCCATGGCTAGTTGGCGCCCAGCTGCAGCTGCTTTCCCAACTTCTGCAGTCTGGGTGCCGGTTTCCCTGAATAGGATGTAGCTGCCACTAGAGAAGAGAGCTTGCCCGTCTTGTTGACCTGGGACCCAGAGTGTGCTGGCACACGGCAGACACCACAGTTATCTTTTTTTTTTTTAACATCTTTATTGGAGTATAATTGCTTTACATTGTTGTGTTACTTTCTTCTGTGAATTCACTTCTGCAAAGTGAATCAGCTATACATATACATATATCTCCATATCTCCTCCCTCTTGCGTCTCCCTCCCACCCTCCCTATCCCACCCCTCTAGGTGGTCACAAAGCATCCAGCTGATCTCCCTGTGCTATGCAGCTGCTTCCCACTAGCTGTCTATTTTATATTTGGTAGTGTATATATGTCCATGCCACTCTCTCACTTCGTCCCAGCTTACCCTTCCCTCTCCCCATGTCCTCAAGTCCATTCTCTACGTCTGTGTCTTTATTCCTGTCCTGCCCCTAGGTTCTTCAGAACCATTTTTGTTTTTTTTTTAGATTTTGTATATATGTGTTAGAATCCGTATTTGTTTTTCTCTTTCTGACTTACTTCACTCTGTATGACAGACTCTATGTTCATCCACCTCACTACAAATAACTCAATTTCGTTTCTTTTTACGGCTGAATAATTTTCCATTGTATATACGTGGCACATCTTCTTTATCCGTTCATATGTCGATGGACAGTTAGGTTGCTTCCATGTCCTGGCTATTGTAAATAGAGCTGCAGTGAACATTGTGGTACATGACTCTTTTTGAATTATGGTTTTCTCAGGGTATATGCCCAGTAGTGGAATTGCTGGGTCATAGGGTAGTTCTATTTTTAGTTTTTTAAGGAACCTCCATACTGTTCTCCATAGGGGCTGTATCAATTTACATTCCCACCAACAGTGCAAGAGGGTTCCCTTTTCCCCACACCCTCTCCAACATTTATTGTTTGTAGAGTTTTTGAAGATGGCCATTCTGACCGGTGTGAGGTGATACCTCATTGTAGTTTTGATTTGCATTTCTCTAATGATTAGTGATGTGGAGCATCCTTTCATGTGTCTGGTGGCAATCTGTATGTCTTCTTTGGAGAAATGTCTATTTAGGTCTTCTGCCCATTTTTGGATTGAGTTGTTTGTTTTTTTGATATTGAGCCACAGTTACCTCCTGATGGAGGGCATGAGTCTGGCCCTCTCTCCCTGACCATGGCCTCTGTAGAAGTTTGTCGGTGTCTGGAAAATCATTTTTTTTTACCACTGTCATTTTATTGTTTCCCGGGCAACTGTTAAGCCTTTCTTTTTAGAATGCTGTTGAAAGGCTGTGAGAGCAGAATGTCCCAGTGTGAGAGCTATTAGAGGAGAGGCACCACCTGATGTTGGCCACCTGCCCTTGAGAAATTCCCATCTCTGTACAGTAGGTGAAAAAGAGGGGGGACTTCATCCTTCCAGGAGCTCCTGATCTAAGCTGGCCACCTGCAGGAGGTGGTAGGGTCACAAAACTATTGGTGGAAAGACAAGCAAAGCTGGCAGAACTCTGCATCAGCAAAGTCCTTCACCTTGAATTCTGCCTCTCAGATAGGACAACTCGGAGACGTGTTCTACGCAGGAACCTCTCTCAGAAAATGGGTTCTTCCCAGGGGTGTGATAAAGGCCTCATGAGATGACAGAAGGACAAGCCCTTGGCAGGAAGGAGCAAGTGTTTTACTGATACCCGGCAGTGGCATCATTATCTATTGTATCAGCCGCTATCAACTGCAACTGGCAGATGTTTTTATTTAGACTGCAGTGTTTTAAAATATTTGAATTTGTTACCAACACATTTGAAAATAGGATTTCAAATAAAATTTAGATATGTAGTTTCTCCTGAACACTAAGGCTACCTTCTCATGTGGCCAGTAATTGGCTGAAGCTAATTAGCTCTGCAATTTCTTGCTAACACGAGGTTCTTGCTTTCTCATAGTAGAGTGGTTTTCTATATGTGTGGCAAGCACTGTTGGTGCCCTGCCCGCATCCCTTGGGCCTGTTCTGTCCCACACACCCCAGACAGACAGGCTTCTGACCTCTCTGACCTGTGCATCGTTCCCTCAGGGCTTTCTTTGGGCATTCTTAGCCCACCCAGTGGGAACCCCTGGGAGCAGCTCTCAAAAAGTGATGGTGGGAGTTGGTGGATTAATACCTCCACCAAGGCACAGTCTTAGTGGTGGTTGAGGTCCTCAGCAGGCTTGAACTCCACTTGCCCCCAGTAGAACCTGCTTACGTGCACGCCCTCATTGGCTCTCTCCCCTACCCTTTCCTCCTGGATTCCTGGGATCATCTCTCAAATAAGTGACTTGCACTTAAATCATCATCTCAGGATTTGCCTCTCAGGGATCCCAACCTAAGATGGTTTGCTTGACTCCATCTCAAAAGGGAAGTGAAAGGAAGACCCTGTAGCTGAACTTGCCTTACCTGGTATTTCCTAATCCAGGGTCCTCCGAGATCACGTTTCTGGGGATGCTCAAGAAGGCACGTGACAAGCCACTGTTCCAGTGATCTTGGGCATCATTGAGCAGCATTAGGCTTGTCTCTGGAGTCTTTGTGCCTTAAGATGATCTCCCCACAATGCGCTGGACTCTCAGGAGGCCATCACATCTGGACAGTGTCCCTTGACTACCTTCAATCTTCTCCGTACTGGTGGTGAGGAGGAAGGCAGACTCCAAACACATCTGTGCCACGTGTAAGTGACAACTGCTGATGGGTCTGTCACTTCTCCCAGCATCCCCTCTTCTGGTCTAACAGCCACCTTTTTATTTTGAGGAACCACTTCTCACCTGACCTCACTCTGTGAGGGCTGAGGGTGGGATGTGAACCCAGCTAAACCCAGCTAAAGCCAAAAGGGCCCTTAACATTTCTTGGGGGTGGGTGACTGACAACCCAGGTGCTGGAGTGAAGTCTGCCACAGGGCACTCCTTACCAGCTGTGAGGCTGGGTAAGTCCTGGTCACCTTTCTGAGCCCCCATTTCTTCATCTTTTTCATGGACTTGTGAGAATGTAGATGATATAATAATCAGAAAACGCTGAGCTTTAGTTCTGGGCTCATCAAAAGTGCTCAACCAAGAATAACTATTAATATTTAAATTATTAAGATTCTAGATGACTGAAGAAAAGTAACAGAAGCACAGACATGAAACCTGAGCTACAGTCTCTGAGCTGCCCTCTGGGCGCTTCTAGAGAACTCAGACTATGCAGGTTATTCCCTTCTATTCCTTACCCCACCCCCACTCCTGAGTGTGTGTGTGTGTGTGTGTGTGTGTGTGTGTGTGTGTGTGTGTGTGTAGAACCACAATCCATTGAACATACTTCCTAAAGCTCAGCTAAGTGAGCTCCCTGCCAGGAACTTATGTGTGGCCAGCCAGGAATTGAGGCATCAAATACTATTTAATTTCACTTTTCCTTAAATATTATTGAATTCCATTCCTAGTAACTTTTCTTTTTGAGGCAGTTCAAGTAGAAAAAGAAATAGTTTAGATGCAAGTAAAAGAAGCTCATTCAATAAAAAGTCTTCAGCTAAATTCAAGGGACGGGGTGATATTTTTTGTTTTTTTTCACATGTTATTTAGCATAATAATTATCCTACATGTCCTTTTTTATTTCAGGGACTGCTTTTTCCATCCCCCTTGGGAGATAGCTTTTAGCTTCATGGAGCATGAATTTTTTCACTTATATAGTGATGATTAGGTATAAAAATCCCCTTTGGTAAGAGATTCCACCTTTAATGGTCTCTTCAATGAGCAGTTTTCTGTAAATATTGCATAAGCTTATTAATGGAAAATTAATGCTCTTGTCTCTGGATCCTTTGTAACCCTGCTCCGATGACAGCACCTGCTGAGTTGCAGCTTGTGGATCTACAGAGCTGACATGGATTCCAGTCCTGAGCACCTCTCTTCCTTGGGCTTCCATTTTTCTTTTCTTTAATGGCATTTCTGCGTGACCCTGGAGCCAGACTCTGTCATTAGTTTGAATGTGTGACCTTGAACAAGTTACTTCTCTCTGGCTTATTTTCCTGATCTGTTAAATGAAGATAATATCATGATCTACTTCACAGGACTGGGTGCAAATTAAATGTATTACTACTCAGATGAGTGCCCAACACATAGTGAGTACCAAACACATAGTAAATACTTTATATGCTAGTTTATCATCATCATAATCACTCAAGTGGGCCTTTATTTTCAACATACACAGGCTGCCAAGGTGATAATCCAAAATACAGTTCCCCTTGTGTGGAATCCCTCTACAGCAACCCAAAGTATAGCAGGCAGAGACTGCTAAGGTGAAGTTTGTTCACCTTTGTTTGCTTCGCACATAGTAGGTATTCAAGAAATGCTAACTGTAAGTCTTACAAGAGCTCTTGCTTTCAGCTTAGCTCTTTGAAGAGTTTAAATATGCAAAGAAAAACCAATAAACTCATTCCTTAAACAAATATTAGTGCCTTTTGTGTGCTGGGTACTGTTCTAACCTCAAGCAAAGCTAAATTATTGAATACCATGGACAAGTGGCAAGGTTCTTACCCCGTCTATTGTCAAAGGGAGGTGACTGACGATGAACAAAGAAGTATCTATGTCATGTGGTAATAAGTGCTTGGAAAAAAATAAAATTGGAAGGGGAGGGAAGTAAAAGAGGTCAGGATAGGAGGGGGGGGGTATGGAAATAGCCAGGATGAACTAGGAAATCCTCTCTATTGGATGACATTTGAGCAGAGGCAGAGGGAAGTGAGGAAGTGAGGGAAAGCCGAGCCTTTTAGGTGGAGGAACAGTAAGTGCAAAGGCAGGAAGCAGGCAAGATCTTCTTGACTATAACATTCCTTCTTTTCTCTCCATTATTTTCTCAATTTTCTCTCCAGCCTTGGAGCTAGAATTTCCCAAAGGCACAACACTGAGAGAACATATGGACTTTAGGAAAATCAGGAGTCAACTGCTTAGGAAGACTTGAAGTCATTAGCAAAATCCCATGTCACTCACTGCCCAGGACTTGTAGAGGCAGCTGCCACTTCCCAGTCAAGTGTCCTGTTTAGTTCAGAGAATAGCCAATCACAGTCGCTAAACTGCTGATATGGCACATCAGCTAATTAAATTATTGCACGTTGCTGGTTGCAAGGCTAAAGCCAGTGGAGTGATTTGTTATTATTCTCTTGAAGAACAATCCGTGGGCAAAATATCATTAGATTTTACTTTTCTAAAAAGCTGGGAGTGAAGTTATTTAATTAAGGTTGTGTCAAAGCATGGCTCCATTTTTCCCTTTGGCTCTTTTCTTTTCATTTCAAATATGGAAATGTTCCTCTTGGAAAAAAGTGTAAAGAAACTGGTTTGTCTCCATTATTGCTAAAGTACAAGTTTTATTTAATCAACCTATTCCCAATCCATATTGTAAACTTGCTATCAAGCCTCTTTTATGTAGGAAAAGTCTAATCAAATATAATCTATACCAGGGTGTAGCTGGACTTCATTTTGTGCCAAAATCTCAAGGAGAGACCATAGTCTGGGTAGGGACTTTGGGTATAATTCTTCATTTATTTGTTCAACTCATTGATTCACTGCATATTAATTGACCTTAATTTGGGCAAAATATTGTGCTAGGGGCTGAGTGTACAGTTAAAGAAAAGGCAAAATTATAATTCCTCTTGCTGAAAGCCTTTGAACACTGGAAAACTATAAATAAAAGAGAAATGACTTGGTGCTACCAAATGTCATTTGTTACTCCTTAGAAATGGCCCCTCCTCCCAACTTGTCCAAACCTAATCTGCCCTTTAAACTCTTGCTCAGATCAAGTCTAATTCCATAAGGCCTTCCCTGAATACTCCATTTCTTACTTGGAGTATATTTTTTGTTTTTTCCACCTGAGTTTTCTCTGAACAATCTGTACCACATAATTTTATGTTTAATTATATATTGTCTTATTTCCAAATTAGATTGCAACTTTTTTGAGGGCTCGGACCTTATCTTCTACTTCTTTGTCTCAAAACGTCCACCACCTTTATGCCGTGCATAGAGAAGGCACTCATTTGATTGGAAATAAGCAAACCCAATTTTCCTCAGATGATCTGATTTGACTACAAGAGTGTGCTTACATCCACCATCCATCCATCTATCCATCTTCAACCATTTATCTACCTACCATCCACCCATCTTTCCACCCACAGTTTATCCCTCTATTCACCACCCATCCATCCATCCATCAACCCATTGTCCATTAATCTTTCCATCCACCATCCATACAACTACCTATCCACCATCCATCCATTTATCCATTCCCCAGAGAAAAGTTTATTAAAAGTTAGTTCAACTATGGCAAAATCTATGGTTTTAAAATCCTTTTATCTTATGACTAATATTAACTGCTGTATCAAAAATGTCAAGAGAATCAGCACAGAAAGTGAGGATCAGAAATGGGAGCACATGCAGATGACTGGCCTTGATGCCATTTGCTATTTCCTCCTACCCAGATTTTCTCTAGTTTTTAGAAGGCCTAGGGAGTCATCTTAGAAGCACTCAGGCAACAGAAACAGTGCAGCTGAGAATTACTAGCCTACTTTCTAATGGCTTAGTAGTCAACAGACATCTATAATTTAAGCCATTTAACTTGCTTTCACATGTTTTGTTTTAGAAGAACCAATTTACGCTAATATAATTGTTATGTTAAAAATGGTACTAATTTAAGCTTTCTAAGACTACAAATGTACAGCTCATAACTGCTCTGTTATCATTAGTCACACACAAGAGAACATGACACAAAGTAGGTATTTTGTCTCTTGGAAACAAAAACAGCATGAAAGAACAAAAGATTGCATATCAGTTCCCCAGGGTAAAATGCCAGCCAGATGGAGTGTATCCTATAAAACACTAGTGACAAAAGGAAGGTGGGAGAGAAGGAGACAGAGACAGAGGAGGTGGGGAAGTGAGAGAAGGGAGAGGAGGGAGTGAAGGGAAAGATTTTCTGAATGGCTAAGGAAACAAAAGAGAAAGAGAAAGAAGAGTCTGGTGGGAAGCGCAGTGTGCCATGATCTCATGAGGGGGGCGCTAAGCTGCTGGCCCTGAGGAGGAAACCCACTGAGCCAAGTGGGCTCTGGCAGGCCTGCCTTCCCCACGTCCCATTCTATTCACACCTGGTCCACTTGGGCCATGGGCTCTCTTTCAGTAGCTTCCCTGCAAAGCCATCTAATCCTCTTCTCCCTGTCTGAGACCCTTTCCTCACAGCCAAGCTGGCAAACCTCTCCTGGCTCACAGAACACAAGGCCGGCAGCATCCAAACACAATTAATCGACTTGATGCCCTCATCCACTGCCAAGTGGGTCTGGATAACAAAAAAGCCATAGAAAAAGCAATGTGGCTATTCAGTACACAGAAAAGAGGACTGTTGGCACCTACTGGTGGAAGCTGTTGGCTTGAACTGTATCAACAATCACTCCAGACCTTCCTTCTAAAATAAAGCAAGAAAATAGTTTATTTGTTATTTGGAAAGAGAATGTTATTTATATATTTATTTGAGAGGGAAAAGAAAATAGTGGCGGTATAAGACCACAAGACAAAAAGGAAAAAAAATGTTCTGTTTTATTCTTGAAGGATTTGATTACCAGCCTTTGCAACTTTGAGGAAAATCTTTCAGGAGACACTGATAATTTGCTGAGAGGAGCATGACATGAGCCTGAGAAGTGTTTGTGCAGCTTTTCTCACAGAGAAAAGAAATAGAAACAGCATGGTTTGTTATTCCAAGAAGTAGAAACACAAAAGAAGTCAGGGTTTCTTGAAAAAGAAGAGAATGTCTTGGGTAATTATTTTTAAATATTTCAAATGATTACTTGGATCCATCTTTTCTATATGAGCTTGAGAAAAACATATAAAAGTAATACTACTCTCTCTAGCTCCCCAATTTGTATTTATTTAGCTAACTATAACTGCACTGAGGGATAACCAGGGTTCTCTTTGAAGTTGCAGCCAGAGGTTTGAAGCTTCTGAAATGGCATTAAGGGGTAAGAAAACAGCCTTGGTGATGGCTATACCCAGAGCGATGTCTGTCTTCTCTCTTTTTGTGGCATTTCATTCTCTTCCCAGAAAAAGTTTGCTCTGGTAAAGCTATCCAGCTCTTTCTTTTTCTTGTTCTTGTGGGAATATCAGCTAGTCTCTTCCCAAATTCCCTTCCTCCCCAGCCAAATGTGCAGACAATTATGAAAAGTAGCTTCAAAGAGTATATTATAAAATTATAATTATAAAAAGTAGCTTCAAAGAGTTCTGGGACTGAGACTGGAATCCCAGCTCTGATTTGCTGTGTGACCTTGGATAAGATAGCTAACTTTCTGTGCCACAGTTTTCTCATTGACAAAATGGGGATAATAATCTTCATACTTCACAGGGGTCGTTGAATGTTGACAGGAACCCCTTGTTCTCACACACACACACACACACACACACACACTCACACACACAACAGTAGCTGGTACATAGTTAACAGCTGATAAATTCTAGTGTTTGGTGTTTGTTGTCTCCCAGATAGCGGTCCCCCACCCTTAAATGCATTGCCTCTTCTAGGATACAGATTTGATACTAAACTCTCTGTAAATTTCCTATTTCAAAGTTGTTCATGTGTTTTCTTTATAATTCACATCACAATTTTTTTTTGCAGCCATTACTTAAGTGCAAATCAATTTATTCTTGATAATCTTATTTGATGCAATTCTTATCAGTAGTCCCTGACAAAATCAAATCAAAAAAAAAAAGCTTCAACACCTCCAGCTGCCTTATGTTAGATTTACTTGCATTAGATCATTTCCTCTAGCTTGGCATTTGGCACCTTTTGCTTAACTATTTTTCATCCCAAGAGACTGACATCTTTGCATCTGTCTATCGGGGCTTTGAATCTTGTTTTTCACATGGATGCCTACCCACGAGTCAGTGATGAGATATTGATTCTTCTTCTTGTCATTTAACACTCTCATGGAGACCCTGGCAGACCAATTTACAAATGATTGCAAAAGTGCTTTGGCAAACTGAGAGTATTTTTGACTGAGGAAGAAAAATACAGACTAAGAAAATTTCACACTTTTCAATTGGGCTCACTTATTGCCGCCCAGGCTCTCTCCTAATGAGCATTTTCAATCACTACTAAAAAATCTTGTTTGCCTCCTTCGATCCTATGATTCACAGAGCTCCCTCACTCGTGGGGAGGATGTCTCATCTCTGTACTTTGTGGGCTGGGGCTGATTCTTTCATGCCACAAAGCCCTCACCTCCAGGCCCACTCCTCTCTTAAAGGATAGTCTTTCCCTAAGCAAGCACCACCATGGGGTTAATTTGCAGGTCCTCAACCCATAGGGCAGACACCACTTTTCTGGCCCATCTGTCAGGCCCTGTAGTTCATGGTCCTCCCTAGGGCAGAAGCCATGAGCCACAGAGCAAAACCGCAATCAGATTGTATATTTCAGGGTTATTTATTGGCCCTTGGCTTGAAAACCTAGCCAGGAGGTTTTCACTCGGGGTCTGTTTGCCTTATGCAGTCTGTCTCCAAAGTGCAATTTGGAGATATAGAGATGTCAGGGTAATTTTCCATCCTCTGGTGACAGTGTTATTATGGGGAAGGAAGGATGAGTGCTGCTTCTCATTTCTTCTAGGAGCCCCAGGATGTAAACATGTAAGTGACTATTCAAGGCCAAGTTCCCTGAGAGCCTCACCTGGAGTTCCTCTCCCTGGGGAGATGACAGTAATGGCTTTCTTCGCAAATCCCTCTCTACCCTTGTCTCCTTGCAGGATTGTAGAGCCACTATGTCTAGAGGCCCCGGGAGCTTCTAGGATTTCCTGAGCCTGTTTTTGCCTGTTTATTGTGCAGTCTCTTCTGGAAACTGCATCAACATTTAGTATGGTGTGTGCTAGGGGGCAAAGGAGGTGCAGAGACCAGATCCTTAAAATTCCCTGTCTCCCTCCCCCAGTTCTCCAGGCTCTCTCTGGACCCCAGTCACACTAGCCCTCTCCAGGTCCTCCAGTATCCCTTGCTTCTGCCTTCCTCAGAGCCTGAGAAAGCTCCAAGTCTAGACTGCCCCTTCTCTCTCCACTTCATCTTCTTAATGTCCGCCCATGTTTTGTACCTCAATCACCAGAGAACCCTCCATGCCTCCACCCTAGACTAGATAAAGCCCCTGTTGGAAGCTCTTAGAAATTCTGGTTTGTTTCTTTCAGGGCCTTTCCATGTTTCCTACTTAATGTTTGTGTGAGAATGTGCTTGGCCTTGTCCCCAGGACAGGCCTGCAGGCTCCCAACCACAAGGGCAGCCTGGCTTAGCTCACTAGTGCTCCAGCACCAGGGAGAGTTCCTTACCCCGGGAGTTACCTTACTTATTAATCTTGATTGCATAAACCACGGGGAGGGACTAGCCTTGGGGTATTCTGTGCGGGATTCTGAGTCAGAGGTAGGGTGTATCATGTGTCCTCACCTGAAAATGGTCTTTTCTCTTTCAGTTAACCCCTGGGAAAAGGATAGGAAAAGGATTGGCTCCATAATGGGTCATACAGATATCGAAAGGAGAAAGGGTACAAGATCCAAGTCATAGTTTTCTCGCCTTGACATGATCTGTGGGTGTGAATAGCCACCAGGAGTAAACTCAAAAGTCAGCTATATTTTAATGGGTGTCATTTCCAATAGACCTTTGGCCTGAGCAGTAAGTAGACTGTCTGTTTCAAAGTTGATGTGTGTGTGGACACAGAACTGTATGTAGAATATGGAATTTTAAATATAAAAATAGGTAAACATTGAAGCACTGGAAAAAATCATGTTTTTCCATGGAAGGGTATTGCCCGAAATAGAGCACAGATCAAAACATTTGTTTTTATTCTCTCTTTTGATTATAAAAGTCCCTTTATTCTTTGTATTTATCTCTTAAATGACCCAAACACCCAGGCATCCCAGGGATTTGGCAGGGCTTGAGTCTTAGCATTCATTTAGAAAATACCCACCAGGCAGGAGCCACCTGCTGGGGGCTATGACTGTGTTTCAGAATCATGCAGGACACAGGTCCTGTCCTCAGAAGGAGTGGGAGGGGGTGAAGAGCCTCAGGTTGGGAAACACGTTCTCCTGAGTTGGAATTTCAAATCTAAAATGTACAAGCAGCATCTATTTGGCCAAGATATTTAATCTTCCCCACCCCCGATTCCTACATTGATAAAGTGAGGTTAATGCTACTTCTCTCTTAAGGTCATTTGGATGATTCAATGAGGCACAACCCTTTGAAAAGTAAATCAGATCATGGCATGCTCTCACTCAAGAACCCACCAAAGGGTTGTCATGAAATTTGGACTAGAGTTCAAAGTCTTTACCATGGCGACATGACCCACCTCTCCATCCCCATCTCTTGATCCTATTGTCTCACTCCTCTGTCTCCTTGCCCCCTTAGCAGCTCACTTTCCCACCTCAGGACTTCTGTGCCGGCTGCTTCCTCTGACTGGAGCATTCTTCCTCCCAGTGGTCACACACCTTGCCCTCACTTCATTCAGGTCTTTGTTCCAGGGCCATGTCCTTAGAGAGTGCTTTCCTGACCCCCAAGCTAAAATATTGCCCATCACTCCTATTTCTTTAACCCGCTTTCTCTTCATAGCCGTGATTCCTATCCGCCAGTATGCAGTTTTATTTGCTTACCGTCTCTCTCTGCTCACTGGCATGGAAGCTCCATGCTAGCAGGGGCTTCTGTTCTTTCTTTGCTGGCTGAGTGAATAAATGATGGAAGTTGTCTCAGCTAGTGCTTGACATGTAGTGGGAACTCAGTAAGTATCAGTTCTCTTTCTCCGCCCTTCTCAGCAAGGAGCTTAAACTTTACAGCTGAAGATAAGACAGTAGGAGATGGATTTATTTGGATTTAGTTAAGCCACTTGGATCTTTTTACATCCCAATAACCATGCACTGCAGAGCCTCACAGAAAGTGAATCTCGTTTTATGTTTTAATCTATTTGTTCCACATAAAGTATGTCTGGGGTGATAAGAGCAAGTGTTAGAAAAAAAATAAAGCACTAGAACAATTGATGGAATTTACTTATTAGTTCTTGTCCTCTCAAGCCCTGCTTGCCTTGAGAGGAGGGGCTGGCTGGAGAGAAAAACCCACACTGACTTTGCAGGAGGGGACATCACAATGAACAAAGTTTCCTTTAATGAATCCTACTTGAACCTTTCTGTTGAAAGATGCATCAGTGGAAGCTGTTTCTATCTGTTGCTTAATGAATGAATTGTGTGGAGATGTTTCTTTGGGGAAGTAAAAAGCATCCCACGTGGAGTACAGGCTCTGTGTTTCCTGCTCTCTAATTGACTCATGTGCTTATAGAGTGCCAATTGCTTGTTCCGTGTGGTGGGTAGGAAATGGGCGGTGGGGAAGAAACACACCGGTAGGTGTTATGAGAATGTGTAATGGGGGCCTGTATCAAGTGGTGGTGGGGCGGTCGGTCCGAGAAGACTTGCCAGAGGAAAGGATATTGGAGCTGAGATTTCAAAATTAATAGGCATTAACTAGGCGAGAGGGTGGTATGGGGAGGGTGGTGTAGAATGAAAGGCATTCTAGACAGAAGAAAGGACAGTTTGGAAAACTGGATCCTGGGTTCTTATCTTATCTCCACCACCATGGAGATCCATCCCCTTTCTGTGCCTCAGTTTCCCCAATGTAACACAAGGTGTTGGATTAGTTGATTTAAGTTCTAGCCAGAAAGGAACTTTGTTTGCTCCTGTAGCGCCCTCCTTTTCTTTCCCTTACACACCTGTGCTCTTCTTCTCCTACAAAGTGCATCTCCCTTTCCCTTTCTCCTTTGACTCACCCCCAGCTTTTTTTCTTACTTGTCAAGTCACCAAGGGCAACCGAGAACATTATTTAAAGTCTCTGAGAACATTTGGGGCAGAAGGAATGGCAGATTGCTGCTCTAGCATTTACTCTCAAATTTTACAGGCAAAATATTAAGTGGGAACACTAAATCCCATGGCGGTAAAAAGAGAAACTGAGTTCTGTTGTAGCAATATTTGGGTAAATGGAATTTATTTTCTTATGAAATGGGTAGTCACTCTATTTAATATTAATCACTAACACTAGTTGGGTTCTTTCTGTATTCCTATATTACCCCACAGAATTCTCACAGCAGGTAGATATCAATTATTACCCCCAGTTTATAGGTGGGAAAACTAAAGCTCCAAGAGGACACTCAGATGGCAAGTGGTAGCAGCAGGCTTGGATCTCTGGTAGCCAGATCCCAGAGTTCATGCATCTTTACCCCATGTTGGCTGATCTGCCCCAGATCATGTGGATCGTGTGGCCCTGGATCAGTCACTTCCTCTCTGGGCTTCAACTGATCTCTACAAAGCCTCCTAGCTCTAACTTTCTGATTTGGTCACAAATCTCTGTTCTTTCCCTATGTCTAAAGTCACCATGAGACAGAGGAGGGAAAAACAGCAGGAGACTTGCTAGCTCTGTGGGAAATGCTCCGAACTATTTCAGTGACTGGACTGGGAATGTATTTAACTCAAAGGCAAAGTGAAGAGCGGGTTGAGTTTTGGTACAGTGAGATAGGTAGAGAAGCATAAATTCAGGACGAATGACAATTTCTAAGACTGCGAAGAGAACAATAAAAATCAGATTTTGCAGTGGGGGAAAGGAACCTCTCATTCCATCTGGGCCATTATACCCAGAGAGTAGTTCTTGCAAGGGGAGAACCATGGTTTGTGAAATGTTAAACAAAAAAAATTAATAACCTGGCTCATTCTTCATGTCTGTCTCTGGTGGTACAACAAACCCTAATTCACTTTTCCTCTTCTTTCACTCTTAGTCAAGCTGATATTTGATTCTAGAAGAATTTATTTAATAGCTAGTGGTAAGCCTTCCAAAGGTTTGTCAAAAGGTAGACTCCTGAGAACTGATCCTCTTTTCCTTAAGAATGCAGGAGAACCTAGGAATAAACCTACCTAAGGAGACAAAAGACCTGTATGCAGGAAATTATAAGACACTGATGAAAGAAATTAAAGGTGATACAAATAGATGGAGAGATATACCATGTTCTTGGATTGGAAGAATCAACATTGTGAAAATGACTATACTACCCAAAGCAATCTACAGATTCAATGCAAATCCCTATCAAACTACCAATGGCATTTTTCACAGAACTAGAACAAAAAATTTCACAATTTGTATGGAAACACAAAAGACCCCGAATAGCCAAAGCAATATTGAGAAAGAAAAATGGAGCTGGAGGAATTAGGCTCCCAGACTTCAGACTATACTACAAAGCTACAGTAATCAATATAGTATGGTACTGGCACAAAAACAGAAACATAGATCTATGGAACAGGATAGAAAGACCAGAGATAAACCCACACAGATATGGTCACCTTATCTTTGACAAAGGAGGCAAGAATATACAATTGAGAAAAGGCAGCCTCTTTAATAAGTCCTGCTGGAAAAACTGGACAGCTACATGTAAAAGAATGAAATTCGAACACTCCCTAACACCATACAGAAAAATAAACTCAAAATGGATTAAAGACCTAAATGTAAGGCCAGACACTATGAAACTCTTAGAGGAAAACATAGGCAGAACACTCTATGACATAAATCACAGCAAGATCCTTTTTGACCCACCTCCTAGAGAAATGCACATAAAAACAAAAATAAACAAATGGGACCTAATGAAACTTGAAAGCTTTTGCATAGCAAAGGAAACCGTAAACAAGATGAAAAGACACCCTTCAGAATGGGAGAAAATATTTTCCAACAAACCGACAAAGGATTATTCTCCAAAATATACAAGCAACTCATGCAGCTCAATATCAAAAAAACAAACAACCCAATCCAAAAATGGGCAGAAGACCTAAACAGACATTTCTCCAAAGAAGATATACAGATTGCCAACAAACACATGAAAGAATGCTCAACATCACTAATCATTAGAGAAATGCAAATCAAAACTACAATGAGATATCATCTCACACCGGTCAGAATGGCCATCATCAAAAAATCTACAAACAATAAATGCTGGAGAGGATGTGGAGAAAAGGGAACCCTCTTGCATTGTTGGTGGGAAAGTCAATTGATACAGCCACTATGGAGAACAGTATGGAGGTTCCTTAAAAAACTAAAAATAGAACTATCATAGGACCCAGCAATCCCACTACTGGGCATATACCCTGAGAAAACCATAATTCAAAAGGAGTCATGTACCAAAATCTTCATTGCAGTTCTATTTACAATAGCCAGGACATGGAAGCAACCTAAGTGTCCATCAACAGATGAATGGATAAAGAAGATGTGGCACATATATACAATGGAATATTACTCAGTCATAAAAAGAAATGAAATTGCGTTATTTGTAGTGAGGTGGATGGACCTAGAGTCTGGCATACAGAGTGAAGTAAGTCAGAAAGAGAAAAACAAATACCGTATGCTAACACATATATATGGAATTTTTAAAAAAAGAGAAAAAATGGTCATGAAGAACCTAGGGGCAAGATGGGAATAAAGACGCAGACCTACTAGAGATTGGAGTTGAGGACATGTGGTGGGGAAAGGGTAAGCTGGGACAAATTGAGAGAGTGGTAGTGTTTATATGTCCATATATACACTACCAAACGTAAAATAGCTAGCTAGTGGGAAGCAGCCGCATAGCACAGGGAGATCAGCTTGATGCTTTGTGACCAGCTAGAAAGGTGGGGTAGGGAGGGTGGGAGGGAACAAAGGGGGAGGGCATATGGAGATATATGTATATGTATAACTGATTCACTTTGTTATAAAGCAGGAACTAACACACCATTGTAAAGTAATTATACTCCAATAAAAATGTTAAAAAAAAAAAAAGAATGCAGGAGCTGGGGACCCTTAAACATTGCTCGGCACAACAGCAGAAACATCATGCAGTCCTTCTCTCTCCTTGGCACTGGTCTCCCCCTGGGAAAAGGGACATGCTCTCAGAAGGCACGCAGGAGGACCAGATTCAAGAGTTTAGCTGCATATATCAAATCCAAATGTTTTAGGGCTGGCTCTTCAGAGGAAGGAAAAATTGGCTCAATTACCTTCAAGTCCTGCAGGATCAAAGTGATGGAGTGAAGGAGGTGATGCGAAGTGTCAGAATCTGCCCAGAGAAACAAAAGGATAATAAAGATCACTGGCAGAACAGACATGAAAGTGAATGAAGTTTAGCTTGAATTATGGCACAAGAATGTGGATAAAAGTTTCTGAAAGCCTGAGATTAGGGCATTGTAAATAATATACAACGATATTAGTGCCTGTCTTATTTGCCATCCATATTTAAAATATACCAACCACCTCCATTGTTTGACATAGTACAGTTTACAAAATGGGTAGAACACACACACAGAGTTCAGTGCCCCTCCAGATGGAATTTTACTGAATTAGCAGCCATATTCTGTTTTACATTTCTTACAGAAATGCTTGAAAAGTAGCCCTAAACAAAGAAATACTTGACTGGTATTTTAAAACACAAACCATATGCCAAATAAAATAGCAGGATGTTAAGAGCTCTTTAATAAATGCATACACTTTAAAGGCCCAAATGTACACACTCATTTCAAGTACATTTTATAAAATAATTTACTCCCAGTATGTTTTGAATAATTGTATGAAAATAGTTCATAAACATAGTAAATCTTTAACATACCCTCTTCTTGCATGCTGTTCCTGAAAGTCTCAATTTGAAGATTATGCTTAATGGAATTGTCTGTCAATTTCAATCATTAGCATCTGGGGCAGATGGCTCTTTGACTGTGCATTTGCATGCAGAAAAATCCTCTGCTTCTTTTGCTTTTGAGTTAGTTTCTTGTCGACTGACATTGTGATGGGTCGCTTTCCTTTTAGAGAATTATTTCTCTTAAACAGCAGACTTCATTATCATTACAAATGAATATATTCAGATGCATTTTTTCATCTCCTTTAATTTGTTCACCTCACACATTAGCATTTGAAATGGCACTCACTGGGGTTTGTCACAAGATGCTCAATTAGAGAGGAAATATGTGCAAAGCTCCCACCAAAAGTAGAACTAAGAAGGCAGCTGGAAAGCTCCTGGGAACAAGATTTGTCCAAAGCAGGGACAAATGCATAGGACCTGAGTTAGAGAAGAGAAACTTCATTTCTCTTGCCCTGCTCTTGGGATACTGGATTCTCCCTGGGAAGCCAGTGTCCCCAGTGGGTCAAAGGTTTGATATATACCCCTGGCTCAAGTGAATTGGGCTTTTCTCTGGAATTCTGACTATGCCATTATTTTAATTTTTTTCCAGCACTCCCCCAGGGAGAGTGGAACAAAAGGGGCATAAAGAACGTGGGGTCAGAGTTCTCACTTGTGATGCGCACTATACCAGAGAGAAGACTTCAGTTGTGAAAACTGTGGCTACCATTTTAATATGTCCTGAGCACCTACTACTACATCCAAAACTGTATGCATCAGTATAAACAGATCTAAGTGTATAATATTGCTTGTGAATCTACGACACAGTGTGGTATAGTAGAAAAACATAGGTTTCTGGATCACAGGACTCAGGTTTGAATTTTAATTTCCCTCCTTGGGAGGGAGTTAGATTTAAGGCAAAGAAGGTGGCTCTGGGGTCTGTGTGGCTTAATTTGACGCCCAGCTCCCTAGCTACTAACTGTGCAAGTTTGCATGTGAACTTAACCTCTCTACGTTTCTGTTTCCTCATCTATAAGTGGGAGAGGAGAATAAAGTTATTGTGAGAATTAAATGAGATAAGGCATAAATCATAAAGAGGCACCTAAAGAATGCTAGTCCAAGGTAACAATTATACACCAGGCCTAATGCAGTACCTGGCATTTCATAGTTGTTCAAGAAATATTTGGTGAATGAACTAATGAATGAAATGATGAATGAAAATATAAGATAAACACATACACTCCTTTAGCGCTTAATTGTGAACCTGAGCGAACATACACCACGAATATGCAGTCCTTATGCTGAAATCAGATTGCCCTAGGCAACGCACTTAACCTCTCAGCCTTTGTTTTCCCAGTTATACAAATGGAAGTAATAAAGTACCTACCTCATAAGACTGCTGTGATGAGGTACTACCTGCAAAGCACTTAGCATGTTTGTGATAATTATTAAATTTAACAATTATCTGCACACTGCTAAAAATTCTCTTGTTTGCTCAAAGCCCCGCTCTCGACGGCTCCCTGATGGGCCCTCTCCTGTGTGCACATTCCTTCTGGGTGGTCAGTTACCTGGCACTGAGGGGAGGTCAGGTACGGGGGAACCTTCCGCTGAGGCCCTGCCAATTAGAAACTATGATTCTTAATCATGTGAATCCCAGGACAGGGATATTTGATTCACAAGAATTTAATTTGCATTCATTTTGCATGGAGCCGTCTGTGCACTCTCCACCCGGCTAGAGATGCCCTGTGTGTGAACCACGCATTATGCACAGAGGCATCTTCATTAGTGACCAGAGCAGTATTAGAAATGGGTAAATTGGATCATTTAATATCATTGCTCTTACCTCCAGAAAAAAAGAATAGAGGTATTTTTCCCCCATTACGGTTAATAAGACTTGAGAGGCTAAATTTTCATTAGGAAGGCAAAAGCATTCTTATAAATTCTGTCTCTATGAAGAGGGGCTGAAAACAGAAAAGTGTGAACCCTGGCAGTCATGATCACCATCTTCCTGGGGTGAAACCTTGTAGTCCCTGTGGACTCCCCCTCTGCTCTCTGCTGCTAAGTCTTTGGGCGTTGAAATCCTGCAGCCCAAAAGGGCTTTTTTGAGTTGCCCATTCACATTTCTTTCCTCAGAAATTAAACTGAGGACTCACTTCCTCCAGGAAGCCTGCTCTGGTTACCTACAAGAGCCTGGTCATGCTCTGAGCACCAGTAAGAGTTTTCAAACTTAAGTATGTACCAAATATTGTACATGTTCTAATTTTTAGTCCTCAAAAGAACCCTATGAGGTTTTGGGGATGGAGGCCACACAATTATTACGCAGAGACAGGGTCCGAACCCAGGGAGTCTGGCTCCAGAGCCCTAGATCTCATGCTGTTTGTCTTACAGGTCCACAAATCATTTCCCTAAGCCTGTGCCCTGGATCCCCCACCTGACCACACACTCTTCCAGATCAGAGGTATTCTCTTATTTTCTTTCTACCACCCAGTACTGCTCACACCTGCTGTTACCTGAGCAATGGGGCTGCATGAGTGCATGGCCTGGGGGCAGAGGGGCACAGGTGCTGGTGGAGGTGACTATGACATTTTGTCCTGACTGAGTTGCTGCTCCCCACCCTCTCGGGAGCTGGCATTTCTGCAGGCATGTGACTTTTCTGGATCAGTGTGGCCAGACCATGCCTGTTTGGTGGGTGAGAGCAGTTCATCCTGGAGGGTTCTGAGGCCCCCATGCATGGCCACTTGATGGACGAGTGAGAGACCGAGGCAGAGGGAGGAGGGAGAAGGCACTGACATTTTGCAATTTTTCTCTCTATAAAAATAAACTCCAACTCCTTCACCAATTTGATTTGAGCCAATGTTCTGACCTATGCTTGGCCTCTTTCATCCAGTGTCTGAAAAGGAAGGTGTTAATTTTTCCTCTGCACTTGGAAAAAGTTTCTTGGGCCAGCAAGGATATTGGATCAGCTCACCCTTTAAAGGTGGCAACTCCAATTTAGAAGATTTAAGTTTGGGAAAATGTACTCTCTCCTAAAAGCTCAGAAGCAGAGTCATAATTTCCCTGGCAGAGGTGTATGTGGGTTCATTCTGGAAGTTTTCAATGGGTTTAATAAAGGTGGGAGTGACTCTGCTGTCTACTGACTGCAGGGTTGACTGGCCTAGGAGGTCAGCAGGGAGCTAGCTTGCTGTGCCCCTGCTTGGAGGAAAAACAGCACCTGGTCAGAGAGGGGTCTTTCTCAAGGCATAACACAAGTAACGACTAAAGAGTTCCAGAAAGCTTGTTAATCATCTGCAACGTCTGGCCTGACTCAGCCTGGTGTCTTCACAGGTCAGTGATGGGGGACCCAGAGTCAATTCGAAATAAAGGCCAGAGGCCCAGTGAGCTTCCCTGTGATCCAGGTCCCAGCTTCATGAAGAGAGGGGTGGACCTTACTTGTTGATTTTTAGAATATGAATAGCAGATGTCTGTGATCCATGCTTCAAGCTTTAGAACAAGAAGAAAAGTAAGACCAACCTCACCAGGGTCATCAGCCTAAGGAATGCAGTGCCCCAAGAAGGAGGTTCTGACCAAAACCATAAATGACCTCCAGGAAGGTTGACATATGGGAGTGGAGAGCAACTTCCTTTGTGATTTGGATTCCAGGAGGAGAATAATGATGGTACTGGAATCTCCCTCAGTAACCCCACCAGAGAGACAGCTCCCCAGTTGAATGGACTATGGAACTGACCCCAGAGAGAAATGCTGGTCTCTTTAATGCTTGGCGGAAGTTGCTGTAGTTATGAAACCATACACCTCTGATTGAGACTTGAACCCACATGCCGGGACTTGAACCCACGGTCTTTTAATTAGAATCACTCACCTGGTGCCTGGACTTACTGAGGCTCAGGTTCTTTGTGTCTCAACACAGAAGGAATTCGGCGAGAGGCAAAGTGATAGGCAAGAAGTAGATTTATTTATTAATTAGGACGCTTGTGAGTGATGCAAGTGGGCGGGCAAGGGAGTTCTGCCCAGAGCATTAAGTGGGCTACATTTTTATAATCAAAGTAAAGTAGGGGAGGGGGAAAGACAGCCTGCTTCCTCATTCTTCCAGTAGACGTCAGACTTATATCACTAGCTCCTCCTTCATATCGGGCAGGAGAGTGTCTGACCCCATGAGGTCAAACTAGGACTGTCATAGCGCTTATTCAAATCAGCAGAAGGGGGTAACAGATACTAAAATATGTTGAATTATCTCAGGTTTCTGTATAATGAGGGTCTCCTACTTTGGAATGTCCCCTTTCCCTTAAACTCCTGTCCTTGGCCCTAAGGATCATTATTTTGCTGGACTCGACCAGCAGAATGCAGGCTTCATTTTTTTCTTTCACTTAATGGTCTGGGGCATATCTCATGCTTTTATTTATGGCTTTATAGTTAAGTAAGGCTGCTTCATTCCACAACATCCCAATAGTTTTCTTGAGCGATCATTAACTTACAGTGGTCTCCCAAATTTCCCTATGTTTTCCTCTTTATCTATAATCCCCTGCTGGGACTTCTACAACTCCCTGTGTAACTATCCTAGTTTACCCCTATCAGTTGCAGATATAGGTGGACTTAATAAATCTTTGGGTGTAGAAGTAAGTATGCAGGCATGAGTTAGGGTCAAATTCTGGACACCTGAATGTTCCCTGTGTAGCAGCAGAGTCACACTGGGTGCCACAGTTGTGGCAGTCAATATTTATATAGCACTGATGAAACAGTACACCTCAGATTGGGACTTGAACCCATGTGCCAGGACTCGAACCTGTCCAAAACCCATGGTCTTCCAACTGACATCAAACACCAGGTTTCAGGACTTATTGAAGCTCAGGTTCTTGATGTCTCATCACAGAAAGAATTAAGTGAGAGACAAAGTGATAGGTAAGAAGTGAATTTATTTAGAGAGAAACACACTCCACAGACAGAGCGTGGGCCATCTCAGAAGGTGAGAAAGGCACCAGGGTATTGGGTTGTCAGTTTTTATAGGGGTGGGTAATTTCATAGGCTAATGAGTGGGAGGAGTATTCCAGCTATTTTGGGAAGGGGTGGGGATTTCCAGAAGTTGGGCCACCGCCCAGTTTTTGATCCTTATGGTCAGCCTTGGAACTGTCATGGCACCTGTGGGTGTGTTATTTAGCATGCTGACATGTTACAATGAGCATATACTGAGGCTCAAGGTCTAGTGGAAGTCGACTTCTCTGCCATCTTGGACCCATTTGGATCTAATCAGTTTATGTCATGTCCTTGGGCTATGTCATTCTTTCAAATGTTGTGCCCTGCCCCCTTCCCTCTTGTTTCACTGATGTGCCAGGCACTATGATGAGTGTTTTTCTTACTTTCTTACATCTAATCTTCACAATAACTCTATAAAGGAAGTTGGAATCATTAGCCCTGCTTTATAGGTGAGGAAACAGAGGCACAAACTAACTTGATGAGGTTAACCCTAATAGTTAGGGGCAGAACTGGTATTTGACTACATGAGTTTTGAAACCGAGTCCCTCTAAAACTGAGCTCCCCTGCTGAGTCTATGATTGACCCCTCTACCCAAAACTTTATTCCCTTTCTTGTCCAGCCCCTGTTCCCCTCAGGATTGAGGAGTATCAAAGAAAATGGGGAATTGTAACTGAGTAGGACCCTATAGAGCCCTCCCGATACAAAAGCCCCTCTGTGTCCCTTATATCTTGTTTGTAGAAAAAGGCTTTAGTCTAGGCCTTCCCTGAGTTCCAAAGAGCAGACTTAAATAGTTACTAGTTAGGGAGGTGAGGAAATGCAGAAACAAAGGAAAAGCACATAGTTCAGAGATAAAACAGAGTCCCAGTTCCTCCTCAAGGGATATACATAACTATCTGATGCATATCTTTGAGTTGTTCTGCAGAAATTGAGACCTCCACATGGGGAGGGAGTGGAGGTGACCACACAGGAGGGTGGTGACTACGTGATGACCACAAGCCTGTAGACCCCAGATTGGTTGGGACCAGAAGGTTGGGGATTAAGATCCTGTTACCTCACCACCAACCAATCAGAAGAAAGTCCATAATCTGCAACCTTCACCTCAAATGTTGCCTTAAACAAATAAAGCTTCCCTGAAAGCCATGGGGGATTTCAGGTCTTTCGAGCATGAGCTGCCCATTCTCCCTGCTTGGCACCCTGCAAATAAATACTGTATTTTCCTTCACCACAACCTGGTGTCAATAGATTGGCTTTGCTGCTTGCCAGCAGACTCATGTTCAGTTTAGTAAAGTGTTGACTCCGGGAATTGTCTTTTGGCCCCCAGCCTGGGGTCCCTCTTTCAGGCAGGCATGCCTGATCTAAAGGAGTGTCAGAAAAGTACCAACAGGGTCTGGAAAATGCCTGACTCCCCAGGCCAGAGCGGTTGGTGACAATACCACACACACAATCTGCCTTGATAGGGATCAGCAATGTGAGCAACCTTAAAGTATTTGAACACGGACTGGAGTATAGGGAGTGCTGGGGTTTGTCTTTGAGTCGCTGCATCTCTCTAAGCATTGTTTCATAATCTGTTCATCTGTCTTTACTGTCTCTGGAGCTTGGACTTTCCTTCAGAGACTTTCTGTACCCATTAAATTTGTTTTGGGTAAAAGCACTGGTTGGGGGTGGGGGGTGGGGCACAGGTAGTGGGAAAACTAGCATTCTGTCTCAGAGTGAGCTGAGCAAGGAAATCTGAGGAAGATGACTCACCTCGTCTTCCCAAAACCCAGGTCAAGAGTTGGTCTCAATCTTCTGAAGAGTGTCCTTCAAGTCCGTCAGACCTGTTTGGGGGAACAGAAGGACCTGGATAACTCTTTATCATTTGAGAAAAAAAATTATGATTTGATTAAGACTTTTCACATGCCTGGTAGTGGTGGTTCATATGTAAAAATGATTTCAGACCTGGGGAAAATAGCTACATTGAAAGAGTTTCTGAGCAGTCGGAAAGAACAATGAGAACAAAACTTAATTAGGAGTACAAGCCAATGGAACTGAGAAGGAGGCAGGATGAATTCATTACATTAATAATAACCTGAACTTAGGGAAGGGGAAGCAGATGGAAAGAAAGGAACACATAATGCGTTATGTTGCATTTCTTCTGAATAAATTGTAGTGTGATGAACTGTAACGAGATTATCCATCCTCTCCATCTGCTTTTGTCTAAGTAAATTCAGTTTTTTCACAAATGTCATGAATTTTCAGCTTGTAATTTGCTGTCTCCAGTGTGTGTGTGGTGCTGGGAAGCCCATTTACTACTATGTGCCCCAGCCTGGGACCTCCACTGAGCACCAAGGCCTCACAGAGCAGCAGCGAGGAGGTTCAAAATCATCCTGCTCTCAGCATGGATGGGATGTTCTGTCACGGTGGCCCCCCAGGGGGTTTGCATGGCACAGGTTGGTGGAGAAGGAAAGTGGTCTGGATTTGAGATGGGGGATAGAGTGGCAAGAGGGTTCTCTTCATCTGAAGACTTTGAGATGAAAATTTGCTTCCTCTTCATTTATCACACATTTACTTCCATGTCTTTATTCATGAAGTTTTCTCCACCAGGAATTCCATGTCTCCTATACTCCTATTTTTCAAATCTATTACTTTTTAAAACTCACTTATTTCAGCGTCTCCTTCAACTGTTTTTAGAACACACAGATTTATTTCTCTTCTCTCTGAACTGTGTTTCCCTTTCACTTGGTGAATTCCACCCTGCACTCAGTTATTTAATTCCCTATATGGTTCCTCCTGAATAAGATTGTAAGTTCCTCCTTTTTCCTGCCTTTAACAAATGTTTGTTGAATGCCTTCCATTTGCTGGTTACTTCATAGGCATTGGGAATCCAGTGATGAGCAAAGTAGACATGGTCCTTGGCCTCATGGAGCTTGAGGGCTAAGAAGGAAGACATGCTAAATAGTATTCACCCCAATAAGTAGACAATTATTGTGATGGTTAATTTTCTGTATTAACTTGACTGGTCTAACAGGTGCCCAGAGAGCTGGTAAGACATTATTTCTGGCTGTGTCTGTGAGGGTGTTTCCAGAAGAGATTAGTATTTGAATTGGTGAACTGAGTAAAGCACATGACCCTTCCCAATGTGCATGCACCTTATCCTATCTGATGAGGACCTGAATAGAACAAAAGGGTAAAGGAAAGGCCAATTCTCCTCTTTCTCTGCTTGAGCTGAGACACCTATATTCTCCTGTCCTCAGACTTCTGTGCACTGGTTCCCAGGCTTTCAGACTCAGATCAGAACTTATACTGGCTGCTCCCTGATTCTCAGGACTTGGGACTCCGACTGAATTATACCATCAGTTTTCCTGGGTCTCCAGCTTGCGGATGGCAGATTATGGGACTTCTCAACCTCAATAACCACATGAGACAATTTCTAAATTAAATCTCCTCTTATGTATTTCTCTTTATATACCCAATTTGTTCTGTTTCTCTGGAGAACCCTTGACTAATACAATTACAAAATTTAATGTGTCAAATTTAAGTCAATGTTATTGACAATAAAATTCACACATTTTAAGTATACAGGTTGATGACTTTTGACAAATGTAACCACCACCCCAATTAAGATACAGAACATTTCCATCTCCCCAAAAGTTTCCTCATACCTCTTCCCAAACTTCCTCTGCCCAAATCCTAACTGCTTACCTGCTTACCTACCATCTGATTTCTATCACTTTAGGTTATCTTTACCTTCTCTAGAATTGTATATAAATGGAATAATATAGTACATACTCTTTTGCATTTGGCTTCTTTCACTCAGTCTAGTATCTGTGATATTCTTCAATGTTGTGTTTTGTTCAAAATTACTTTTGAACAAGTAATTTGTTCCTTTACGTTGCTGAATATATACATGAGGATATATAAATAATTTATTTATCAGTTCACTTGTTGATGGATATTTGGGTTGTTTATGGCTTTTGGCTCTTATGAATAAAGCTGATATGAATATTTGTATTCAAGTCTTTCTGTGGCATATATTATTATTCTTGAATAAATACCTAATAGTGGAATTTCTAGGTTATATGGAAACTACAAGCTTTTTGTTTTTTTTTTTTTTGCAGTATGCGGGCCTCTCACTGTTGTGGCCTCTCCCGTTGCAGAGCACAGGCTCCGGACGCGCAGGCTCAGCGGCCATGGCTCACGGGCCCAGCCGCTCCGCGGCATGTGGGATCTTCCCGGACCAGGGCACAAACCCGTGTCCCCTGCATCGGCAGGCGGACTCTCAACCACTGCACCACCAGGGAAGCCCTACAAGTGTTTTTTAAATGGATCATAGACTTACACATAAGAGCTAAAACTATAAAAATTCTAGAAGAAAACATAGGAATAAGTTTACATGACCTTGAAATAGACAAAGATTTCTTGGGAGTGTTAAGCTTTTACTCAAAATATTTTTAAAAACCTCACAAATTGGACTTCATCAAAAGTAAAAATGTCTGCTCTCCAACCCCCTCCCCCAAACAAGAAAACCTCCCAAATTCCAAAACACTTTGGAATTAAAAAAGACAACTCACACATCAGTAGGAAATATATGTAAAATATATATGGCAGTCCTGCATTTTTGAAACTAGAGGCCTGTAGATTAGTTAAACCTGCACAGAACAGGTGATTACCACATCTACCACACCTTTTCCCAATCACCTTTCCCCACGCTCCCCATGCTCCCTACACCTCAGATGGCCCTGCTGCATTTTTCTTTATCCCATTAATACCCCAGCTCCTTTTCTTCTGGGAGCCAGATTTGAGATTTGTTCTCCTGTCTTCTACTTGGCTGCCTTGTGAATAAGCCCTGTCTTCACTGCAAACCATGAATGTCTCATCGTTTTGGCTTGCTGTGTTTCTGACAAAGGGAACCTAGCTTGGATAAATCACCCAGAAAAGAAAAATCCAAGACACCAGTAAGATTTTTACCACAGTTATCTACGCTGTGTGGCTGACAGAGCATTGGTGCTCTGGCCAGGTCTCAGGCCTGAGCCTCTGAGGTAGGAGAGCCGAGTTTGGGACATTTGACCTCTGGAGACCTCCTGGCTCCATGTAATATCAATTGGTGAGAGCTCTCTCAGATATCTCCACCTCAACACTAAGACCCAGCTCCACTCAACGAGCAACAAGATACAGTACTGGACACCTCATGCCAAACAACTAGCAAGACAGGAACACAACCCCACCCATTAGCAGAGAGGCTGTCTAAAATCATACTAAGTTCACAGACACCCAAAAACACACCACCGGATGAAGTACTGCCCACCAGAAAGACAAGATCCAGCCTCATCCACCAGAAAACAGGCACCAGTCTCCTCCACCAGGAAGCCTACACAAGCCACTGAACCAACCTTATCCACTGGGGCCATACACACACAAAAAAACAGAAGTAAAAACCTACAGCCAGTGAAAAGGAGACCCCAAACACAGTAAGCTAAGCAAAATGGGAAGACAGAGAAATATGCAACAGATGAAGGAACAAGGTAAAAACCCACCAGACCAAACAAATGAAGAGGAAATAGGCAGTTTACCTGAAAAAAAATTCAGAATAATGATAGTAAAGATGATCCAAAATCTTGGAAATAGAATGGAGAACATACAAGGGACATTTAACAAGGACATAGAAGAACTAAAGAGCAAACACACAATGATGAACAACAGAATAAATGAAACTAAAAATTCTCTAGAAGGAATCAAGATCAGAATAACTGAGGCAGAAGAACGGGTAAGTGACCTGGAAGATAAAATAGTGGAAATAACTACTGCAGAGCAGAATAAAGAGAAAAGAATGAAAAGAAATGAAGACAGTCTTAGAGACCTCTGGGACAAATTAAATGCATCAACATTCAAATTATAGGGGTCCCAGAAGAAGAAGAGAAAAAAAGGGACTGAGAAAATAATTGGAAGAGATTATAGTTGAAAACTTCCCTAATATGAGAAAGGAAATAGTCAATAAAGTCCAGGAAGCTCAGAGAGTCCCATACAGGGTAAATCCAAGGAGAAACACACCAACACACAAATTAATCAAACTATCAAAAATTAAATACAAACAAAAAATATTAAAAGCATCAAGAGAAAAGCAACAAATAACATTCAAGGGAATCACCATAAAGATAACAGCTGATCTTTCAGCAGAAAGTCTGCAAGCCAGAAGGGAGTGGCAGGACATATTTAAAGTGATGAAAAGGAGAAACCTACAACAAAGATTACTCTACACAGCAAGGATCTCATTCAGATTCAATGGAGAAATTAAAACCTTTACAGACCAGCAAAAGCTAAGAGAATCCAGCACCACCAAACCAGCATTACAACAAATGCTAAAGGAACTTCTCTAGGAAGGAAACAAAAGAGAAGGGAAAGACCTATAATAACAAACCCAAAACAATGAAGAAAATGGTAATAGGAACATACATACCGATAATTACCTTAAATGTAAATGGATTAAATGCTCCAACGAAAAGACATAGACTGGCTGAATGGATACAAAAACAAGACCTGTATATATGCTGTCTACAAGAGGCCCACTTCAGACCTAGTGACACATACAGACTGAAAGTGAGGGGATGGAAAAAGATAGTCCATGCAAATGAAAATTTAAAAAAAGCTGGATTAACAATTTTCATATCAGACACAACAGACTTTAAAATAAAGACTATTACAAGAGACAAAGAAAGACATTACATAATGATCAAGGGATCAATCCAAGAAGAAGATATAACAATTGTAAATATTTATGCACCCAACATAGGACCACCTCTAAACGTTTAGATAAGAGCTAACACCTATCCTTCTCAAACTCTTCCAAAATATAGCAGAGGGAGGAACACTCCCAAACTCATCCTATGAGGCTACCATCACCCTGATACCAAAACCAGACAAAGATGTTACAGAAAAAGAGAACTACAGGACAATATGACTGGTGAACATAGATGCAAAAATCCTCAACAAAATACTAGCAAATAGAATCCAACAGCACATTAAAAGGATCATACACTATGATCAAGTGGGGTTTATCCAGGAATACAAGGATTCTCCAATACACGCAAATCAATCAATGTGATACACCATATTAACAAAGTAAAGGAGAAAAACCATATGATCATCTCAATAGATGATGAAAAAGCTTTTGACAAAATTCAACACCCACTGATGATAAAAACTCTCCAGGAAGTAGGCATAGAGGGAACTTACCTCAACATAATAAAGGCCATATATAACAAACTCACAGCCAACATCATTCTCAATAGTTTAAAACTGAAATCATTTCCACTAAGATCAGGAAAAAGGCAAGGTTTCCCTCTTGCACCATTATTCCATACAGCTTTGGAAGTTATAGCTACAGCAATCAGAGATGAAAAAGAAATAAAAGGAATCCAATTCAGAAAAGAAGAAGTAAAACTGTCACTGTTTGCAGATGAAATGATACTATACATAGAGAATGCTAAAGATGCTACCAGAAAACTACTAGAGCTAATCAATGAATTTGGTAAAGTAGCAGCCCACAAAATTAATGCACAGAAATCTCTTGCACTCCTATACACTAATGATGAAAAATCTGAAAGAGAAATTAAGGAAACACTCCCATTTACCGTTGCAACAAAAAGAATAAAATACCTAGGGATAAACCTACCTAAGGAGACAAAAAGCCTATATGCAGAAAACTGTAAGACACTGATGAAAGAAACTAAAGATGATACAAACAGATGGAGAGATATTCCATGTTCTTGGATTGGAAGAATCAACATTGTGAAAATGACTCTACTACCCAAAGCAATCTACAGATTCAATGCAATCCCTATCAAACCACCACTGGCATTTTTCACAGAACTAGAACAAAAAATGTCACCATTGGCATGGAAGCACAAAAGACTGCAAATAGCCAAAGCAATCTTGAGAAAGAAAAGCGGAGCTGGAGGAATCAGGCTCCTGGACTTCAGACTACACTACAAAGCTACAGTAATCAAGACAGTATGGTACTGGCACAAAAAAGAAACATAGATCTATGGAACAGGATAGGAAGACCAGAGATAAACCCACACGCATATGGGCACCTTATCTTTGACAAAGGAGGCAAGAATATACAATTGAGAAAAGGCAGCCTCTTTAATAAGTCATGCTGGGAAAACTGGACAGCTACATGTAAAAGAATGAAATTCGAACACTCCCTAACACCATACAGAAAAATAAACTCAAAATGGATTAAAGACCTAAATGTAAGGCCAGACACTATGAAACTCTTAGAGGAAAACATAGGCAGAACACTCTATGACATAAATCACAGCAAGATCCTTTTGACCCACCTCCTAGAGAAACGCACATCAAAACAAAAATAAACAAATAGGACCTAATGAAACTTGAAAGCTTTTGCACAGCAAAGGAAACCATAAACAAGACGAAAAGGCACCCCTCAGAATCGGAGTAAATATTTGCCAGCAAACCAACTGACAAAGGATTAATCTCCAAAATATACAAGCAGTTCATGCAGCTCAATATCAATAAAACAAACAACCCAATCCAAAAACGGGCAGAAGACCTAAAAAGACATTTCTCCAAAGAACATATATAGATTGCCAACAAACACATGAAAGGATGCTCAACATCACTAATCATTAGAGAAATGCAAATCAAAATGCAATGAGGTATCATCACCTGTGAGGCAGGACAGAAATAAAGATGCAGATTTAGAGAATGGACTTGAGGACATGGGGAGGGGGAGAGTAAGCTGGGACCAAGTAAGAGAGTTGCATGGACGTATATACACTACCAAATGTAAATTAGATTGCTAGTGGGAAGCAGCCACATAACACAGGAAGATCATCTTGGTGCTTTGTGAACACCTAGAGGGGTATGATAGGGAGGGTGGGAGGGAGATGCAAGAGGGAGGGGATATGGGGATATATGCATATGTATAGCTATTTCACTTTGTTATACAGAAGCAACTAACACAACAATGTAAAGCAATTATACCTCAATAAGGATGTTAAAAAATATATATATTTGGCAAAGTAGTTGCATCCAGAATACGTAAGGAACTCTTACAGCTCTATAATGAGATACAATGTTTTATAAAAGGCAAAATATTTGATTGAACACTGGGAATGACCAAAAGCACATGAAAATATGCTCAATATTATTAACCTTTGGGGGAGTGCAAATTAAAACTACAGTGATATACCTCTTCACACCCACTAGATGGTGTAAACAATGAAAACCCCCAGGATTAGTGAAGAGATAGAACAATAGGGTAGTGCAAACACATTGACAACCAGTTGGGCCATATTTTGTACAGTTGAACATGCGCTTACAATATGACCCAGCGATTCCACTCTCAGATAACTACTCAAGAGAAATAAAAACCTAATTTTCCCTCAAAGAGTTATGCATAAATGTTCATAGCAGCTTTATTTATAATAGCTCCATCTGCAAACAATCCAAATGTTCATCACCCACTGAATGGATAAAAAAATTGTGTTACATCCACGTTATAGAGGAACACCACTCAGCAATAAAAAGGAATAAACTTCATAGACATTATGCCGAGTGTAAAATAGACACAAAAGATTATGTGTGACAGGGTTTCAGTTATACGAAACTATAAAAAAGGGAAATCTAATTTATAGCCATAGAAACAGGTCCACGATTTTCTGGAGGTGTGTTTTGCAGAGGGATTAACTGCAAAGAGGTAGAAAGGAACTTTCTGGGGTGATGCTGGTGTTCTGTATTCTGGTGGTGTGGTTACATGTCAAAGTTATTGACCTCAGCGCTTAAAATGGATGCAATCTTTTGAATGTACATTATACCTCAATAGTTTTGATCAAAACAAACAAACAGGCATGTATCCGCTCTATGACTCTCTGTAAGTGACTGCTCTTTCCCTCCCTGTCTTCCCAGGGAGAAAATGGACTCGGGAGACTCAGCATGCATCCTTTTGGAGAGTCTCTATTCACCCTGTGGGAGCATGTTTGAGATCTGCTGGGGTGCTGGTGATTTAGTTCTACATTATGCTGCAGAAAGTGGAACAATAAGTGGATTCCATGTGACACTTGCATTTATTAGCAGAGAAACAATGGATCTGCTAAGAAAAGTGACACTCTATTGTGTGGATGTCACTTCTGATTGTCAAACTGCAGAAAACCTTCAGCTAAGTCTTCAGCTTGTTAAACCTGAAAGAGCTGTTGAAGGGTTTCGTATTTTCCTCATGTGAACTATTAAGCATTCCATTTAATTTGCAAAGGCAGAACAGGTTTTCTTGATGGCGTGGCTCCTTTGGGATGAACGCTGAGAACCACACTCAATGTGAGCACCTATGGATCTGGACCTCTCGATTAAGACAGTTGGAGTCTTAAACTGGGTTTCCCAGAGTACCAGGAGCTGTAGTACATCTAAGTTACAGTGATATGTCCCTTCACAGAGTGTCATGACAGGACTGATGGACCCTTACCATAATCAGTCATTTCTCCTCTGAAAAAGATTGTATGAGAGCTCAACGTGCCGCCCCTTCTTTGTAACAGATACTCGACTGTGAGCAAAAGCCTGTTTCCCTGACCACTCAAGCATTTATGCCAGGGTCAGCTGTTTGGACATATAGGGAAAGGGGGAGAAATCTCAGAGGGCTGCAGCCGCTATTGGTGACTGAAAGTTGTATAATATCATTTGAGCAGAGAATGGGGAAGCAGAATAACCCACTGAATGTCCTGGGTCTCTTGGAGTCCAGAAGTTTCCACCTCAGAGTTAATTTTAATGAACAAAACATTACTTGTAGCCTACAGAAAGGTCAACTCCTTGATTCTGGAAGGAGGCCAACCTGCCTAAGAAGGGCTCAAGGAGCCCTGATGGGGTTCAGATACACTGAATGATGTTGGACAAGACACTTAGCTCTTCTGATGAAGTTTCCTTACTTTTGAATCAAGTTAAAACCCAGTGCTGATAATCAGTGGCAGCTATGTCCTCATCCTTCAGTTTCCCCATTTTGAGATTTCCCTGTCTTTGCCGACCACCAAAGTAGAAATAAAACCTAAGCATCCCCAAAGAACCCACTCACATGAAGAGTATAAATGAGTGATGCCAGCTTCACTGAAGATCTGGTAAGAAGGAGAAAGGGGTTTTATTGCACTTCCCACACCTAAAGAATATTCTGAAGGGATTGTGTATGTTTGAATGAATATGTGTGTGCTTGTACGTGTGTGTGTTTAAGGGTTGTTGCTCTTCCATCGTGCAGTACCCAGAATCCTCACCTCTTTTTCTCCTCCCGGTGTTCCTCCCAGAATTTCATATGTCTCTGTCCTCCAACAAACATAGCAATTCTACCTACACCCCAACTTGTATACCCAGACTCATCTAGGAGCTCAGCAAACAAAATAACCTCCATAGGACTTTCTCCTCCAAGAAGATGGATTGGTGATCCTCTTTTGTAGTTGCACATGATTTGGTGCTTCCTTCTTTTCATGTCAAATAGCTTATACAAATATCCATTTTTCATCAATTCTAGGACCAAGATTTCCTCATATTTTAACATCTCTGAAATTGGAATGCTACTTACAATAGAAGGCATCTTACAGTTATAAATGTCAACACTTTTCTTTCTTAGCATTTTAAATTTGATGAAACATGGCATTTCTTCCAGCTGAACACAGGGCTATTTCTCTCCAAGAGCAATTATTATTATTATAAACTTATTATGTAAAATTTTCTCCATCTCAAAACAAATTCTCAAAGTCCATGGGATTCCAAAGTCTGGTTAACAAATTATATGTGCAGATATGCCCATCCCGGCTCCTGGCTCATTTACTCTTTCTCACTGGAAAGGATAGAGACAGACAGCTAGATATAAGGACAGGAAATTGCCTATTTATCTATAAATTCTGTTTTGTAGGCAGAAGTCATGAGTGGAAATGGAACTTACCTAGTTAAGAGGTGATTCTCAAAGTGTGGTCCAAAGATAAAGTACACTAAAATCTCTTGGCAGTCTTGTTAAAAAGCATGACTTTTGGGGCCACATTTCATGTCACCCCAGTCACATCTCTGGGGGTGGTGCCCTAAAATCTCTGTTGCCAACAAGCTCTGCAGGGAGGGTTTATTCCAAACTAGATTACTACCTTTGGGGAAAGCTGCATACCAGCCATAGGCCAGGAATTTCCATTTCAATTCACTATATTTTAAAACTCTCAAAGATATTTTTAAAATGTGCATTAGTCTTATGTTAGCAGTTGGTAAACTGAGGCACAAAGAGCTTGGGTAATTTCCCAAGTCACTACCCAGGAAATGGTGGATGCTGGATGTGAACCCTGCCTGTTTGACTCCAGGGCTTTCTGAGACCCATCTTGCCTGCACTGAACACAGAAAATAACTTATACAAACTTTTTTGAACACAATTTGACAAAATTGATTGAATTTAACATGCCTATCCCCTTTACCCAGAAATTCCATTTCAAGGATATAGACTATAGAAATACTTAAGCATTAGCACACACACATGCACACGCACACACACGAATATTCACTGTAGCATTACTTGTAATAGTAAAACATAATCAGAGTCTATAGGCCCATCATTAGGGAGAAAGTCAAATTATGATACTTCCTTTCTATGAAATACTGTGTAACAGTGAAAAAATAATGTACTTCTACATATAACAGAATGGAAAGATCTGTAGGATGTATGATTAATATAAAAAATGAAATCAAGTACAAAAATGTAGAGGAGAATGCTGTTTCTGTAAAACAAGGAAGACCTTTATATGTTTATATTACAAATGCGAAGACAAAGAAAAATACCTTGAAAGTTATATAGCAAATTGCAAGCAATGTTGACCTCTTAGACAGTGAGTGGCATTTGAAGTGGATAGAGGTGGGATATAGGGGTGAAGATCACTTTTAATATTTATTCTTATTTCTACTTTGTATTAATTTTTACCCTGAGAATTCAGGTGTTAAGTAAAATTTTAAATTAAAAAAGAGCAAAACTTATCATAAACTGCTCACACACTCCTTTCAACCCTGAGGTTAGGTACAAAAGAGGCTGAAGCTGTAGGTTCTGCAGAATAGCTAATATAAAGGATCTTTGTTCTTTCTTGTTATGAATTATGTACTCTGCCTACTGGGTAGCTTGTTTTTTAAAAATCTCAAATCAGAACTGTGAAGTATAAAAATATAACTCAGCAAAATCAACAAGTGTAACCTGTGTTAGTGAAATTCTCTTATTAATGGTGACGTTGGGTTTGTTGGAAACTCATCATATTTCATTTTATGCATAATTGCTTCCAAGTTTTAATAAAGAGCCCATAATATCTGCTATTTACCAAGGGAATTTAAGAAAGCTCATCAAAATGTATACAAAAGAACAAAGATGAATTGCATGCAGTGAACTGCCACATTCTTCTTGGTGTATTAGTGAAAAATGACAACGTTACTGAAAATTGCTGTCCCTTGTGTCCTTTTTCTGTTTTGAAAAACCCAAATTGGCTCATAGCAGAGTGTTTCAATACCTATGCCATTAGTCTTGAAGAGGTCTTTAGAAGATGCCTATAATTACAGGCTGTGTGGTATAAATCATTTAATTCTCAATAAAGAACAGGCTCACTGAGGAGACGCTGTGGTAATGTGGCTTGAAGTGTAGACTGGGAAGTTTTTCATGATTTACCCTGGGCAAGCAGATGAATCAGAAATTTTCATTATTTTCAGCACTAATGACTCATCTTGCCTCCTCCATGGGTTGTCTCATTGGTTTTATTCCTTTACCATATTGTCCAGTTGGGTCAACTGACTATAGGAATGGGATATATTCACTAACAAGCTGTGTGACATTGAATGTCACTCATCCACTTTGAATCTCATTTCCACGTTTATAAAATGAAAGAGTGGCCCAAGATAATCATGCATGTCTTCATTCTAAAATTGAGAATTTGAAATTTTCCTATAAAAAGGTCAATAGCAAAGGTCTTTTCCCACTTCTCTGGGTCTGCCTGGCCTTGGGTCTTGCTTTAACAAATAGAATGTGTTGGAATTGACATTGTGCTCGTTCTAAGCCCAAGTCTCAAGAGATCTTGCATACTTCCACTCTCTCCTTTGGAACCCTGCTAGCTTCCATGAGAACAAGCCCAAGCTAGTCTCCAGGAGCAGGAGAGACCATGTGGAGCAGAGATGAAACAACCTAGAATGACCTACAAAAGTGAGCTCACCCAGGATAGAAGAACCGCCCAGCGGAGCCCACCTTAAATGGCCAGTTTGCAGAACTATGGGTTAAATAAATGGTTGTTATTTTCAACCATTAAGTTAGGGGTGGTTTGTTACACAGCAAAAGCTAATTAGTACAATGATGGATATAGAGACAAATAGAAATAGTGTGAAGACATTGGGTGAAGGTCATATTCTATGATTTTCAGGGCAAAGAATAGCAATTCCTAATATTTATCATTAAGTAGAAAAATGTCAAAATGAAAAGAAGGCTCCCTAAAGATCAAAAGACTGATGAGAAATGTTTTTGATGAGGAGGTGATAATACACACACTCATACATTTTTGTGGGGATTATCAATTGGTATGACATCTTGGGAGGATAACTTGGCAATACCCATCAATTTCAATACATATACCAATTTTCCCAGCAATTATTAGGAATTTATCCTACAGATACACTTGTGATATATGTGAAAGCATGTTTAATGAAGCAAAAACTAGACGCAATATAAATTTAAGAGGAACCTGATTAAACCATGCACTATTTATATAGTGAAGTAGTATCCAAATGTTAAAATAGATACATGCTAATATAAAATATTAATCTGTATTATGTTACATTATGTTATGTTATGTTGTTATGTTATGTTATGTTATGTTACATTCGAATCTCTCCAGAATTCATATGTTGAAGTCTAAAACCCAATGTGATGGTTGGAGGTGAGGCCTTGGGGAGGAAATTAGGTCATGACGGGAGAACCCATGTGATGGGATTAATGCCTTATTCAAAGACTCAGAGATTCAAAAGAGTTTGCCGCATCTCTCTCTGTACTCTGGCATGCGAGGATACAAGGAGAAGACCGCCATCTTCAAACCAGGAAGTGGATTCTCTCAGACACTGAATCTTCTAGCAGTTTGATCTTAAACTTCCAAGTCTCCAGAACTGTGAGAAGTAAATGTTGTTTAAGCCACCTAGTCTATGGTAGATTTGTTATAGCATCTGACTAAGACAATCTGTAAGGTACATTGCTGGGTGAAAAAACAAGTTGAACACTGTAATTTGCTCCCAGATAAGTCAACATTCATATATGCACATACAAGCATAAATAGGAATTTACCCATGAAACACTGGAGTAGAATCCTGGATCTGGAATTTCCTTTAACATCTAAGTCTAATTCACAATCTGGTGCAGACATTAACATTATTATGGCTTTCTGTCATTCATCCTGGGCTTACAGAACATCATATGATGAAAAGCTGTGTACTTAGTGTACCTCAAGAAAGCTGTTCCAGAGTCCTCTCTTAAAACCTAAGAACTCCTGGCATGGGGAAAATTATAAGTTGTCTTCAGCTAAGGCTTGACATCTACCTAAGAGCAAGGACCTGCAGGAATGGGCTAAGGATGAATACCTAAGAAGGACAGGATGTCCTGATACTGCTGATGCCCAGTCCTAGAAAAATAACATGATAGAGCACAGAGAGCATCGGTTTTTAAGTCGGGCAGGTCAGTCAGTCTAACAGGAATTTGTGCCCAGCATCATTTCCACTCAGCCCACGTTTGATTTCAGCTGTAATTCTGGTGGAGAGGTCCATATACACAGATTGCCCTCAGAGGCCGGCTCCATCAGTCTACCAGCTTTCCTGCCTCCAGGGTCTCCTCCAAAGCTAGGGCCCTAGCTACACAGTTCCTCAAAGTCTCCAGTGGCATTAAGCCTAGTTGCTCACAGCAGTAACCAGATCAATAACATGGTTTCTGTTAGCTCTACCTTCCTTTCTTGAATCGCTCTGCCCTCTCCCTCACTCCGGTTTACTAGAATTGCTTCGAAATAAATTATCTGCACTCAAGCCTTTGCTTCAAGTTCTAATTTGGGGACAAACCAATACAGTTACTTAACTTTTCTGAATTTTGATTTTCACATCAGTTAGGGAAATGTATACATATGTATATATGCACACACGCTATATATATATATGTATGTATACACTTTACTGTGTGAAATTAAATATCTATCATCTGTCTATCTATCGGGCTTATTGTGAATGCTCAACAAATAGTTAGGGGCTAGTTCCCAGCCAGGGAGCATCCTTCCCTCAATCCTGACCCAAATTCTTCAGCTTTTCCCGAGTCTGTGAGTCTCTCTTCTTTACTCCTGGTGTTTTGCCTCATTTAAGCAGAGGCACAGTAGAACACAGAAGTTTAGTTAGTAAAGCATGTCTCAGCTCTTGGAATTTACCACTTGACCTTCAGCCTTCTGTCTGCTGTGCTGTGCAAGTTTAATTTATGTGAAGGAGAGCACGCTTTCCAAAGGATGCTTGGGGAGCAGAGGCAATGTGCCCAGTTTCACCATGTCATCCTGACTTAGGGAAAAACCTGCTCAGCTCTTCAATTAGCAGCCCTGCTGGTAGCTCAGGCAATGTTTTTCACAAATCAGCAGCAAGAAATCCAATGAGAAGTCACTGTTTATGTAGCAGAATAAAGGATCCTAGTTGTCTGTCTATAAACAGTGACCCTGGCAGGTAGAATTGAGTTCATGTGGACCACACTGTGCTTAATTTAGAATATCTTTATCTCTTCTGAATATTCCATACATCCTAATATATTTTTTTTTATTGGAGTAAATTTGCTTTACAATGTTGTG
>NW_020172776.1:2308700-2310052 GCF_003031525.2 Neophocaena asiaeorientalis asiaeorientalis | reverse complement strand
GGACTTAACACTAATTTCCTTTTAGTTGATAAAGGAGGAAAAAAAATCTGCATGCAGTTTCACAGCAAACAGTTTAATTGTGAGCTTAAAGAACTCACTTAAAATTTGGAAACTGTGCATTTTATGTAACGCATGTTCAGGATGGAAAAATGCTGGTTATTAATTTTTACTTTTTATTAGTACAAAAAATGGACTTAACACTAATTTCCTTTTAGTTGATAAAGGAGGAAAGAAAAACAGAGAGAGAGAGAGAGCGAGAGAGAGAGAGAGAGAGAGATTAGGCTGGCCAATCTCTTCTGGTAAAGAGGTACTAGGTAATTTGGATCTACCTTCTTACTGAGGGTAATAAGAAAGTTGGACAAAGTATTAATATAAAGATATATGCTTGAAACCACTTGAAAGACAACTAGATCGTAAAGAACTGCCAGGCCAAGATCTGGGGAAACTTGATGGCTGAATTACTTTCTCTTGGATGACTTTAATGATTCTTGAGGGGATTACTGAGAAAATAAGCAGTCCGTCTGACACCCTCATGGTGCTAGGAGGATAGGAACTGGAGTCTGGGACTGACCATAGAGGAATGCCAGGTGAACCTCCTCACTTTAGGTTAGGACCCTTAAAGGCTGTATCCTAGGAGTAAGGTCAAATCAAAAGTAGACAGGGTCTATAAGGCCTGCAATGCAACTTTGAAATATCTCCATTCCTAAAACTGGACTGAAGTAATCCCATACTGATTGCTGGGCCAGAAAATAGTAAAAACAAATCCTCTCTGGAAGAAGGTATCATTTTTTTAAAAAGCCTTCAAATTATTTCTATAATCACAAATAACTAGGTACATAAGGGAAGAAGACAACATAAAGAAAACCTACAGAAATAACAGACATTAGAAATAGGGAATACTCGATCGTTCCAGATTTATTCCAGATACTGGAATTATCAGACACAGACTATAAAAGAACTATCCTTGGGCTTCCCTGGTGGCGCAGTGGTTGAGAGACCGCCTGCCGATGCAGGGGACACGAGTTCGTAACCCTGGGAAGATCCCCCATGCCGCAGAGCAGCTAGGCCCGTGAGCCATGGCCTCTGAGTCTGTGTGTCCGGAGGCTGTTCTCCGCAACGGGAGAGGCCACAACAGTGAGAGGCCTGCGTACCGCAAAAACAAAACAAACAAACAAAAAAAGAACTGTCCTTACTTTTTTTTTTCTTTACATCTTTACTGGAGTATAATTGCTTTACAATGGTCTGTTAGTTTCTGCTTTATAACAAAGTGAATCAGTTAAACATATATGTATGTTCCCATATCTCTTCCCTCTTGCGTCTCCCTCCCTCCCACCCTCCCTATCCCACCCCTC
>NW_020172776.1:2308088-2308359 GCF_003031525.2 Neophocaena asiaeorientalis asiaeorientalis | reverse complement strand
GGCTGCTTCCCACTAGCTATCTATTTTACGTTTGGTAGTGTATATATGTCCATGCCACTCTCTCACTTTGTCACAGCATACCTTTCTCCCTCCCCATATCCTCAAGTCCATTCTCTAGTAGGTCTGTGTTTTTATTCCTGTGTTACCCCTAGGTTCTTCATGACATTTTTTGCCCCCTTAAATTCCATATATATGTGTTAGCATACGGTATTTATCTTTCTCTTTCTGACTTACTTCACTCTGTATGACAGACTCTAGGTCCATCCACCTC
>NW_020172776.1:2307502-2307791 GCF_003031525.2 Neophocaena asiaeorientalis asiaeorientalis | reverse complement strand
CCTCAGCGGCACAGCACTGACTCCTGGCTGCAGCACCAAGAGCCTTTCATCCACACGGCTCAGAATAAAAGGGAGAAAAAGCAGAAAGAAAGAAAGAAAGAGGATAAAATAGAATAAGGTAAAATAAAATAAAGTTTTTAAAATAAAAAAATTATTATTAAGAAAAAAAATTTTTTAAAAAGTAAAAAAAAAAAAGGATAGAACCCTAGGAGAAATGGTGAAAGCAAAGCTATACAGACAAAATCTCACACAGAAGCATACATATACACACTCACCAAAAGAGGAAAAG
>NW_020172776.1:2286818-2307457 GCF_003031525.2 Neophocaena asiaeorientalis asiaeorientalis | reverse complement strand
TGTCTCCATTGTCATTTGTTTCTAGGTATTTTTTTATTTCCTCTTTGATTTCCTCAGTGATCACTTCGTTATTAAATAGTGTATTGTTTAGCCTCCATGTGTTTGTATTTTTTACAGATTTCTTCCTGTAACTGATACCTAGCCTCATAGCATTGGGGTCGGAAAAGATACTTGATACGATTTGAATTTTCTTAAATTTACCAAGGCTTGATTTGTGATCCAAGATATGATCTATCCTGGAGAATGTGCCATGAGCACTTGAGAAGAATGTGTATTCTGTTGTTTTCTGATGGAATGTTGTATAAATATCAATTAAGTCCCTCTTGTTTAATGTATCATTTAAAGCTTGTGTTTCCTTATTTATTTTCATTTTGGATGATCTGTCCATTGGTGAAAGTGGGGTGTTAAAGTCCCCTACTATGAATGTGTTACTGTCGATTTCCCCTTTTATGGCTGTTAGTATTTGCCTTATAGATTGAGGTGCTCCTATGCTGGGAACATAGATATTTACTATTATTATATCTTCTTCTTGGATTGATCCCTTGATCATTATGTAGTGTCCTTCTTTGTCTCTTCTAATGGTCTTTATTTTAAAGCCTATTTTGTCTGATATGAGAATTGCTACTCCAGCTTTCTTTTGGTTTCCATTTGAATGGAATATCTTTTTCCATCCCCTCACTTTCAGTCTGTATGTGTCTCTAGGTCTGAAGTGGGTCCTTGTAGACAGTATATATATGGATATCGTTTTATTTGCTCCTTCATCTGCTGTGTGTTTTTCTGTCTTCTCACTTTGCTTATCTTACAGTGTTTGGGGTCTCCTTTTTGAAGGTTGCAAATGTGCCAGGGGGAGGGAGGGGTACGGAGTGCAGGGCGAGCCTGCGGCGGCAGAGGCCAGCAGGACATTGCACCAGCCTGAGGCGTGCCGTGCGTTCTCCCGGGGAAGTTGTCCCTGGATCACAGGACCCTGGCAGTGGCGGGCTGAACAGGCTCCAGGGAGGCGAGGTGTGTATAATGACCTGTGCTCACACACAGACTTCTTGGTGGCGGTAGCAGCAGCCTTAGCATCTCATGCCCGTCTCTGGGGTCTGCGCTGTTAGTCGCAGCTCCCACCCATCTCTGGAGCTCCTTTAAGCAGCGCTCTTAATCCCCTCTCCTCACGCACCAGGAAACAAAGAAAGAAGAAAAAGTCTCCTGCCTCTTCGGCAGGTCCACACTTTTTCCCGGACCTCTTCCTGGCTAACCGTGGTGCACTAACCCCTGCAGGCTGTGTTCACACCGCCATTCCTCTCCCTTCACTCCAACCGAAGCCCGAACCTCAGCTCCCAGCTCCGCCCACCCTGGCAGGTGAGCAGACAAGCCTCTCGGGCTGGTGAATGCTGCTCGGCACTGATCCTCTGTGCGGAAATCTCTCCGCTTTGCTCTCTGCACCCCTGTTGCTGCGCTCTCCTCCGTGACTCCGAAGCTCACCCCTTCCGCCACCCGCAGTCTCTGCCCGCGAAGGGGCTTCTAGTGTGTGGAAATCTTTCCTCCTTCATGGCTCCCTCCCACTGGTGCAGGTTACATCCCTATTCTTTTGTCTCTGTTTATTCTTTTTTCTTTTGCCCTACCCAGGTACATGGGGAGTTTCTTGCCTTTTGGGAGGTCTGAGGTCTTCTGCCAGCGTTCAGTAGGTGTTCTGTAGGAGTTGTTCCACTTGTAGATGTATTTTTGATGTATTTGTGGGGAGGAAGGTGATCTCCGCGTCTTACTCTTCCTACATCTTCCCCCTCTCTCCTATCCTTACTATTTTTAAGGAGATAGAGGACAAAATTAAAAGTTCTGACAGAAAACTGGAAACCTTAAAAAAAATTGGAAATTCTAAAAATGATAAATATATAATAGAAATCAGGAACTTATTCAATGGGTATAACAGCAGATTAGATAGAGATTAAGTGAATTACAAAGGAGGACAGAAGAAAATATCCAAATTAAACACAGACAGACAAAGAATGGAAAATAGAAAACAAAAATAAAGAGACAAAGAGAAGGGACTTTCCTGGTGATGCAGTGGTTAATAATCCGCCTGCCAATGCAGGGTACATGGGATTGATCCCTGGTCCTGGAAGATCCCACATGCCGCGGAGCAACTAAGCCCATGTGCCACAACTACTGAGCCTGTGCTCTAGAGCCCACGAGCCACAACTACTAAGCCCACACACTGCAACTACTGAAGCCTGTGTGCTCTAGGGCCCGCGTGCCGCAACTTCTGAGCCCACGTGCTACTGAAGCCCGCGTGCCTAAAGCCCGTGGTCTGCAACTAGAGAGGCCACCACAATGAGAAGCCTGTGCACCGCAGTGAAGAGTAGCCCCCACTCGCCACAACTAGAGAAAGCCCGCGTGCAGCAACGAAGACCCAACGTATACAAAAAAATAAATAAATAAAGGGAGAGAGTCAAGGAAGAGACACTGAGACAATCTAATATGTAGGTAATTGGAGTTCCAGGAGGAAAAGAAAGAAAACAGCCAGGAAGAACATTTTAAAGAAATGACGACTGAGAATGTTCCAAAACTGATGATAGATATCAAGCCACAGATTCAAGAAGCCCTTCTAGATTCCAAGGAAGATAAATTCTAAAAAACTCATAATATCACCACATAGTCTAAAAACATTAAGAGGACAGTAAAGACATATTATGAACAACTTTATGTCAATACACTAAATTGAAAATCTGAATAACTCAATGTCTATTAAAAAAGTTAAATCTCTTATAATAAACCACCCCACAAAGAAAACTCTAAGCACATATAATTTCATGGGTGAAATTTATGAAACATTAAAAAAAGAAAATACCAATCTTACATAAACTCTTTCAGAACACACAGGAGGAAACACTTTCATAAGGCCAGCATAAACACATATCAATATGTGAAAATCTGACAAAGACATTCCAAAAAAAGAAACTATTAACCCTCCTGAACAGTGATTACAAAAATCTTTAACAAAGCACTAGCAAATCAAATCTAACAGTATACTAAAAAAAAAAAATCATGATTAAGCAAAGGCTTATCTAGCAAGGTTGATTTAATGTTTGGAAATCAATCAATGCAATTCATCAAATTAACAGAAGAAAGAAGAAAAATCATCAGTTCAACAGGTAAAGAAAAAGCATCTGACAAAATTCAACTCCAAATCAAGATTAAAAACTCTCAACAGGGGCTTCCCTGGTGGCGCAGTGGTTGAGAGTCTGCCTGCTGATGCAGGGGACATGGGTTCGTGCCCCAGTCCCGGAAGTTCCCACATGCCGCGGAGCGGCTGGGCCCATGAGCCATGGCCGCTGGGCCTGCGCGTCTGGAGCCTGTTCTCTGCAACGGGAGAGGCCACAACAGTGAGAGGCCCATGTACAGCAAAAAAAAAAAAAACTCTCAGCAAATTTGGACTGGATGAGAACTTCCCTCAGTCTGATAAAAGGCATCTACAAAAACCTTGCAGCTATCATACTTAATGGTAATATCAAACGTAATTAATGCTTTCCTACTAAAGACAGGATCAAAGCAGGGATATCTGCTCTTACCATTCCTATTTAACATTGCACTGGAAGTCCTAGCCAGGGTAATAGAACGAGAAAAAGAAATAAAGGGCATACATGTCAGAAAAGAAGTACACTGTTTCTATTCACAAATAATATGGTTGTTTACAGAGAAATTTCTATGCATTCTACAAAACAGAACTAATAAATGAGTTTGGCGAGTTTGGAGGACACAAAGCAAATATACAAAAAATAATTGTACTTTCATAGATTAACAGCAAACTACTGTAAAGTAAGATAAAAAAATTACTGTCAAAAATATAAGCTACTTTCAGTATAAATTTGATAGAAAAAAATGTAAAACCTCTACACTGAAAATTACAAAATACTGCCAAGAATTAGAGACACAGACCATGTTCACCACTGAGACATGGGAAGACTCAATATTGTTGTCAATTCTCCCAGCTGAGCTATAGATTCAAAGCAACTCTAGTCAAAATTCCCAGAAAAAAGTTTTTGTACAAATTGACAAGCTTATTCTAAAATTCATGTGGGACTATAAAGGACCTAGAATATATAAAACAATGTTGAAAAGGAACAAATTGGAGGGTTTACAGTACCTGACTCCAAGACTTACAAAAGGTACCAGTAATCAAAGCTGTGTGGCACTGGTAGAGGACACACAATTAAAACAGTTAAATACTAGAAAGCCTAGAAATAGACCTCCACTCATACACTCATTGGATTTTGGCAAAGGCAATAAAGCAATCTCTGGTGGCCATAAAAATGCACCATTCAGATCTCCTGCTGGGGGAAGCATACTTGACTAAGGTAAGGCCCCAGCTGCTGCCCTTCTGGATCTACTATTACGTTCAGGCAAAGGCCAAGTTTACCTTTCACTAACCCTAGCCAATGATTTAGCACAGCAGGGTTAGTAATACTGGTCCATTCCTCTAACAAGGCAACTTTGGTGTGAGGAGTCCCCATAGGCCTGGCCAAAACTTTCTTAGAACAGCACTGCAGTTCAAGATACTTTTCAACCAATCATCCTTTCCCCTCCTCTCCTTTTACCACCCAAAGGCCTTCTCTGGCCTCCCTCCCCTTTCTCCTTCATAGGCATTACCCTCAGTAAATATCTAGTACATCTAATCTTGTCTTGGCATATGCATCTCAGAGGACCCTAAACTAACACAGGTGGTAATGGATGTGATCTAAGAACACAAGTGGTAGGATCGAGTTGTAGACTGGCTTATTAATTACCTGGTAGGCAAAGAGGAATGTCATTCTGAGTAGTACGTGGGGCATGGATAGTCCCTGGCACAGGGTAGTGGCCAGTTAAAGATTTCACCAATGGTGACCTGGGAAAACATGCTGGGGAGGTGATTGTCCTTGCCTGTGTATCGATTCAGGCATCTCAATGAAATGGGGAGAACAATGTCTAAAAAGACAGAGGAATTGGCTGATTACTGCCAAGTTACTATGATGCTCTACAGAGGGAGGGTGAGAAATGAGGGCTGTTAATGAGCAGTTAAAGTCTATGGGTGAGATATTAGTTTGGTAGCTTATAAAAAGGCCCTTATTTCTAGCTGTAGAAGATCAGATACAACTGAGTGGCTGACTGAAGATCTGTTCATTAGAGCCACAGAGTTATAGAAACATTTAAATGCTCAGATGGAGGTCTTCTATGCCAAGACCAGGAAGAGTGGCATAAGGGCAAATAAGCAGAGTGGCCATGGTGGCAGAAATGAAGACCGTGTGATGGGCTTCCACTTACCAAGGCCAATCAAGCCACTTCTGCCTCTGAATGGCCAACATGTTAGCAGCCAATCCGATTCTAAAATTTATATAGAAATACAAAGGGCCAAGAATAGTAAAGGTTATCTTAAAGAAAAACAATAAGGTGAAAGGGTTTGATTTCTTGGCTATCAACACCTTCTATAAGGCTAAAACCAATAGAAAAAACTGTGATACTGGTATAAGAATAGACTAGTAGAAAAGAATAAAGTCTATAAAGAGACTCATTTATTTGTACCTATATTGTCATCATTACACAGTCATATCATAAATCATATATCAATATAAATATATATGTATATTTATTTTTTGTCTATGTTTATGTATTTTTAATAAATTGGCCCTGTAGAGCAGTGGGGAGAGGACAGTCTTTTCAATAAATGGTGCTAAGTTGATTCCATATCCATATGAAAACAAAATGAAACTTAACCTCACCTCATATGGCTCACAAAGATCAATTCCAGATGGATTACAGATCTAACTGTGAAAGGTAAAATAACAAAGCCTCTAGAAAACAATATAGGAAAATCATATAACCTCGGCATAGGGAAATATTCCTTAAATACGGCACAAAAAGCACTAACACAGAAAGATTGATAAAATGAACTATATTAAAATTAGCAACTTATTTTCAAAGAGCACCATTAAAGTGAGAAGACAAGCCACAGATAAGGAGAAGATATATCTAATAAAAACATGGAAAGATGCTCAACATTAATAATCAGGGAAAAGAAAACTTAAACCATGAGACACTGCCACAAACCCACTAGAATAGCTAAAATTAAACAGTAATATCAGAAGCTGGCAAAGATAAAGAGCAACAGGAATTCTCAGACTGCTGGTAGGAGAATAAATTGGTACAACTTTGGAAAATCATTTGGCATTACTACTAAAGCTGAAGATATCATATCCTGTGATTTAGCAATTCCACTCCTAGATATATACTTAACATAAATGCCTGCACATGAACAAGAAATATATGCAAAAATGTCCACACCAGCATTACTTCTGAAAGCCCCAAACTGCAAACTAAAATATCCATCAACAGTAGAGTAGATAAATTGTGGTATATTTATACCACGGATCACTATTAGCAATGAAAATAAACAAAGCAGTTTACATATAATAATATAGTTGAATTTCACAAATAAAATTTTAAGTAAGAGAAGCCAGACACTGAAAAATTCAACTTATGTAAAGTTCAAAATATAGGCAAAATTATTACATTCAGAAACACATGCTTAGGGGGTATAAGTCTATATAGAAGCAAGGAAATGATTACCATAAATTAGGATAGTGGCTACCCTTGAGGGAAGGGGTGGTAATTAGGAAGGGCATGAGAGAGGTTTTCGGAAGTAATGACAATATTCTATTTCTTGACCTGGATGATGGTTACATTTGTATTCACACTGCAGTAAGATTACTGAGCTGAAAATTTTATGCACTTTTCTGTATGCATGTTTTGCAATAAAAAAGATTAAAAAACCAAACAAAATGAATGGTCTCGTCTTTGATATCAAGATGAAAGGATTAGTACTTGCTTAGTATGCCCTTATCTTTGAGTTATTTTATTGACAATGGTAAGTAGTTCACATTGAATTATTCAGATTCTTTTACTGAGACCCTATGCCACACATTTCTAAGATGTTTGGCTAAGGGTAAAAAAACAATTTATTGCCAAAGAGTTGTGGAAAATTAACCAACCCAGGAATCAAATCTAAAAATATGGACTCATTTTAATACGCTCTAAAAAACAAAATTAATAGAATCACATCACACATTGTACTTATTTTTTGAGCTGAGTGTCTTCAAAAGAAAATGGATTCTTACCAACAAAGCAAATGAGGCGGAAGAGATAATATAGACATGAAAGGGGTAGATAAAAAGTCAAATTCCCCAAAGCCTCCCCCCTTGTTGCTGCTTTGTTTTGAATTAGAACCTCCATGGCAGAATTATCTTTGACAAAATCCTCAGAAGAAGATTTCTAGATCTGAAAGATAACAGAATAAAGGGTAGCTGAGCATGTTAAAATGGGAATAGAGCAGAGATTCTGCAGATATAACAGGATAAAAAGGAGAAACTGCATAATAAACCAAGGTAGAAAGAAAACCAAGATGGTGTTGAGCCTAAGGGTGGTGGAATGTAAAGTCTTAAAGACAGAAGATTCATTTGCATGATTTGACAATCCAGGAGAGCCTACTAAATATACTTAATGAGAAAAGGAGATCAAACTAGTATTATGGTAAATTAGATGAGAAGAACTTCAACATGGAAGTTTAAGCATGGGATTAAGATATTAAGGAGATGGTTCTTCCATCTCACAATACAGTCAAAACCCAACTCTAGATAAATCCAACTGTCTCTTTTTGACAATTGCCTTCAGACTGCTGGGGGAAAAAATTACATATTGCAGACTGGAACCACTATAAATTCACGGTCACCAATCTCAACAATATTTCAATATTGCATGACAATTTCTTATTTCCCTGGAAAGCTCTCTCACATTTTTCACATGACTACTTCAAACCTTCTCTACTTTTCTTAAAACTGCTGTCACTTCTCCTGCTCCCCATTTACCCTGAGCAGTGTCGTCATCTACTTCAAAGAGAAAACAGATGCCGTTAGAAGGAAACTTTCTCAACTTTTTTGGCACCAGAACTTCAAATCTTTTTTACACATTCATCCTTTTCTCCTTCCTGCAGGCAAGGTTTCCTTTTACGAATGTAAGATTAATCCCTCCCTCCAATCATGTCAGTAATCCCTTCCCTGCTTTATGTCCCAAACTGCATTACTCATCCTCCCAGACCTGCTCTTCCTCTTAATGGTCTTTATATCAGTAAGCTAGGACTCTGGAAATTATCCTTGACTCCTTCCTCTCCAATTACCAAGTTCAGTGTATTCCACATCCTAAATATCTCCTGAACCTATTTCATTAACTATCTCCTCTGTCACCATCATCCCCAATTATTATCTGTCATCTACTGTACCTGCCTAACTGGTCTCGACCTCCAAGTGTACTTCTAACTCATTTACCACTTTGCAGCTGCCAATCATCTTTCCAAAATGCTACTCTGATGTCACTTCCTCAATTTTACTGCCCACAGAATATAATGCAAGCTCCTTAACAGGAGCTCCTATTACCTTCTCAAGGTAATATTACCTATTACCTTCTTAGCTCCTAAGACCTTCTCATGGTTTGCTCTTGCTTACCTTTCTAATTTATTTCTAGTTACTCCACTCCTTTCATGCTTTGCATCAAGCATTTCGAGACATGCACACTCCTATTTCCTTTGCCTGGGAGACTGTCCACCCTCACTTCAACATTCGCCTGCCTAGGCCACCTCAAACTTTAAATATTATTTCCTTTTGGAGGCTTTTCCTGACTTCCTAGACTAGGTTTGGTGTCTGTGCTAGGAGCTTTCCTAACATAACATTCATTGTTCTTTGTTAATTTATCTGTATGCTCAGAAAGTAGGACTCTGTCTATTCACTGTTGTATCCCCAATACCCAGCAGAATAACTGCAGGCATCAAAAATTTTTGCTGAATAAATAGAAATATAATAAATGTAAAAAGAAAAAGAAAAACAAATCATTAATAATAGATGTGCTCCTTTATCTGGTGTGGTCTAGATAAAAAGTTGCTATAGGTTTTCTTTAAAGTCAAGTATAACATTTCATGGTTTTCATAGGTAAGAATGAAATAGATACTTTTAAGTAATATTGGAAGCTGTTACAATAGAAGACAGATTGTGATTTGATGACTCTTGTGTCTTTTGTATTGCTTCCAGGCCAGAAAGCTGTAGTTTTATTACTCCTGGAGACATCAATGTCCTATATCAAGAGAGTAGTATTGAAACAGCTAGCCTAAAGGCAGGATGGATAAATAAGAAATTTATCAAGAAGTCTTTGAGTATTACACAGACACATACACAAGGAACATATTTATATAGACTATAAAATAGTCAAAATCATTATCACTAAATAAATTTATCTATTATAGCAAAAAGAAGAGAGTATAAATATCCTGAGGAAAATGACTTCAATACATGCTCAGTTGTCTTTAAAATTTTTTTTTCTAAAGAAAAAAAGTCAGGGCAGCTGGCCTTACAATAATGAGAAAAGATATTGATAACTAGTCTGTAAAAAAAAAAAAATAAAAGTGCCTGAAATGTTCATTCAAGGCTGGTATTCATTCTTTATTCAGAGCCTGGCTGTCAGACTTGAAAAGCAACAGAGATTACTGATGCATTCATGGAGAACATAAATAAATTTGTTCTTAGTACAGCAATGAATAAAGGGAGGAAAAGACTTATTCTTTGTATTACAAGGGTTCTATGCCTTCTGTTTGGCTTCAGTAAGATGATTTCTATTAACTACAGTTATATGACACAATTTAGAAATACCATAATTTGATATTTCATTTTCATTAGTTCAATGCAGCAAAGCCACCTTTAAATCCTGATATTGCATGATTAATATCCTGCATTGGTTTATTTGCACTTATTTATTAAGTAGTTAACATAGAGATCATGAATTCCAAAAGGAATTTATTGGACTATTTAGGAGCTTTCAATAATTTATGCCTGCTTCAGTTTAGGGAGGTAGTCTTCAGAAAAATAAAAATATGGGGTCAAGATAAATGTAGTAGAGTGAAAACCAACAAAAAACCCAGCAGCGGTATGTTTACTAAAGTCAAAGTCAAAGCTACGTTTTGAAAGTCATTCATGAGAATTCCCATTAAATTAAAACATTTGATCAATTTTGTTCCCTGCATTAATAAATTACTTCAGAAATATTAATAACTTTCACCTTTTGGCCAGAAGGGGTGATTCTATGCTTTCCATTTCTTAAATTACACACACACACACACACACACACACGCACATGTGCGTGCATACACAGAGTTTTTATGAAGCTAGGACTAGTTTTATGTCAACTCTATTACTGAGATCAGCAGAGGAAATTTTTTTAAGCAGGAGCAGTGTCTAGGAAGATATTATTTTAAGAGCCTTAGTGGACAGAACAAAAAGATATTTCCGAACCCGTTTACAAGAAGAGATATTGTGAGTTGCCTGTTTAAGACAAGGCCGCTGCTGTCTTGTGAGTTACCGATTTGGCAAGCTCGAGTAGTTAATAACTGTGATGCAAAATGGCTTAAGTATCACTTGAAGAAAGCCTATAAAAGCATTAGAGAAACTGAAAAGGAATATGAACTGTAGTTGTGGTGATCTGAGAAGACTTCATGAAAATATGGATGTGAGATTGTTGTTGAAGAAAAAGGGTAGGGCTTTTTAAAAGTGGAAATAAAGGGTAGTGTCTCATAATTTACAGAACACAACTGAAATGAACATTTTTCTTATTTATCTTTAATACATATTTATAATATGAAAATGCTTCAGAAGTCATCTCATCTGCCCAAATAGATTATAAATTATGAAAAGTAGTAGTTATAGCTTAAAACACCTTATAAATCTGCAGCTTACAAATATCCCTTACTTAGGAAAAGTTATAGACACACTTCCTTTCCCTCCATAGTGACTGAATTTCATCCCAAATTCCACTGCTGCTAAGTATTTTCCTCCCCTTCTTTTGACCCACCATTATTGGGAAGGGGAAGGAATAGTGTTACAAAAAAAAAAAAAAGAATGTCAGAGGGACTGACAGTTTCAAGGAGGTAGAGTATATGCAGAAAATAAAGATCAAATAAATTAAGAACTAAAGAGTGTTTGTTAGATTTGGTAATATGGAGGTAAATGGGTGACTTCAACCATAACAAGTGAAGCCAATTATTTCTCCACAATATGTAATTAATTTTTTCTGACTCTATGCTTATGCACGACCTTGTGGAACAGTAACATAATTCAATAAGAAAGAAAATAGTCATTACCCAGTAACTTTCATTCTTCTTAGGGTATTAAAATTAACTACTGAATGATTTGCTCCAAAAGTCTCTCATCAAGGTAAGTTGAACACTAGACTGAAAAGTTATTTTGATTTTAAAATAAATACTACATGTATGGCCTCTTCAGCCTGTGGGCACTTTCTTATCTTCTAGGAATGTTCTGAAAAACAAACAAAAAAAACTATCATAAACTATTTAGGATATACACTGCCAGGCTTTACAATAGATCCATTTCTATTATTATGTTTGGGACTGACATGTACACACTGCTATATTTAAAATAGATAACCAGCAAGGACCTACTGTATAGCACAGGGAACGCTGCTCGATAGTCTGCAATAACCTAAATGGGAAAAGAATTTGAAAAAGAATAGATACATGTATGTGTATAACTGAATCACTCTGCTGTACACCTGAAACTAACACAACATGGTTAATTAACTATGCTCCAATATAAATTAAAAAAAAAAGACAAAAAGAAATCCTCAACCATTTCCTTTTGTATCTCCCTTAACTGCACCAATACCAGTATCATTCCCTTTTTAGTTACCTGGCCACAATTGAGCTTTACAAAAACTATCTACTAGCTACTGCCTTTTGATCATAAGCACCTTGGAAAGACAAACTTTAAATTTTGGCATATTTTCTGGAGTTAAGTTCAACAATATACAGTTTTGTAAGGTGGGAAGGAAACTCAAATGGCTTATCTAACCTCTTGTTCTAGGTCTAGGCAAATCTACCTAAAAGCAAATCTTTTTTTAAAGCTATTGGGAAATGTTTTTTATGTCCAAACCGTATTACTATTGGAGGACTTAGTTCATCATTCCTCTTCTACAAGGATTACAGATCATTAGTTAGCTACCTAAAACCCCCTCAAATTAGCAGGTTACCATGACCTCATGTTTCAGCTATCTATTGCCACAATGCTATGGGAAATAATCCACCTCAAAACTTAGGTGTAAGACAATAAACATTTATTTTTACTCATGAATTTATAGGTCAGCTGAACAGTTCTTCTGGGCTGGGCTAATTTTAGCTACGCTTGCTCATCTGTCTACAGTCAGCCAGCAGGTGAGCTTGCAATTGGCTCATCTAAGTTGGCCTCACTTGGGATAGTTCTCTGCATAAGGTTTCTGAACTTCTAGCAGGCTCGGCTGAGCTTACTTTTTCCACATGTTTTTGGCTAAAACAAGTCTCAGGACACTCAGATTCAAAGCGGGTGGTAACAGAACCCATCTTTTGATGGGAGTAGCTGGGATAGAGGGATCCCTCTATTGATGGGATAGAAGCAAGGATGAAGATTACAGTCACTTTTATAGTCAAACTACCAAAGCCTCATTTAGTCTTTTCTTCATACTAAATAATCTGATATTGATGCTGCTTCTCGTTCATCCCTGAATCTGGACTGTGTAAACATTAACAACTAATTTTATCATTGCAAAACATAATTTCAAGAATGCTGTTAAACTGAAGTCAAGATGTGCTGAAATTAGAGAGCAAGTTGCGATTTTAATTTAAGAGCATAAGGAGTTGAAAAATACTGACTTTTGACTTTAGGAAAAAAATGACATAAAAGCTACCTTATGCACTAGACAATATGAGTCTGTACAATTAAGAGGAAATTATAGAGCTTAAGTAGTTTTTAAATTTTTCATTGACTATTTAGAGCCTACTTTATATTATTTGATAAACTATCAGAAAGTTTTATTCAAAGAGGTAACACCCATGAACCTTTAAAATGAACCATTTATTAAATCAGACTGTTATTCTTAACAGTTATGTAAGTTACATGGTTTATGTCAGAGTATTTCACATGGAAAATTTTTAAACTCTTATAGGCAAGCAAAATTGTACCACACAATATATAAGTAGGAAGGGGATACTGCTAAACATTCAAATAAGGCAAGTATTTTAAAACAATAAAACAATAATTAAAAATTCAAGCATTCCTTTAAGAGAATTCAATACTACAAGCTAAATGTACTTTCTGAGTGTATTCATATAAAGGTAGTGTTTCTTCTTTTAAAACGTCAGGAAATGGAATAAGGCTCATTAACAGATACAGCTGCCCTCAAGATTTTAAATCTCAGTTGCTCTCTTTAAATTAAAATTCACAAAGTGCACAATTAAGATATATCAAAAAACTGAATCAGCTACTCTAATAACAGCTGTCCATGCTTAATACTTAGTGGTTTATTTGACCAAATGATGCCTTTTCAGGGAAAAATAAAAAAAGATAAGCCACTGTAAAACATTTAGTTTGAAATGTATGCTAATATTTTTCTTAGAAATCAAAAATTATGGAGGAAAAGGGTTATTTACCTTAAGGAAAAGAAAGCAAAACACTGGAATGACCAAACATTTTCAAAGAACAAGCACCACAAAGGACATTTGCATTCGGTTTTGTAATATTTATCAATGCATTTTTTCTTACTCCAACCAATCTACTTCATCAAATTCTGAATCATCTTCTGAATCACTGTATTCCACAGCAATACGGCGGGACAGGATGGTGGCAACATCATTTTCAATGCGTTCGTGTTTAGCTTCCTGTTCACGCTGCTCTTCGACTTTTCGTAGCTGAATACCTGATATAGTAAATCCAAACCATTCATTGTAAACCAAAATACTAGATATTATTAGATATTATTAATTGAATAAATTCAAATACACATGAGAAATACTAATAGGAAAATAAAAAGCAAGATCTATTAAAAAGAATTTGAAGATTTGATGAAACTTACCACATACCCCAGTGGATGCCTATAGTTTATTTAGCCATTATGGTCTATTGTGCTTCCCTACTCACCACCTCCTAAAGTTAACCAGGTGATACATTTCTTTTGTTTGTTACCTCTACGGTCAAATAAATTAAACATCGCTGAGCATATTTTCTGTGGCTTTGTTCTCCCCAGTACTTGAGGGAAAGGCACTATTATTCATTCTATAGTGTTACTGCCTGGCATATAGTAGGAAACGTTGGCTGAATAAATAAATGAATGTGACAGGTTGTTCCTTTGTTACTAAGGTAGGAACCTTAATCCTTTAAAGGTATTGGTAAAGCAAGTGTCACTTACATATGAAATGGACAGCCTTAACACTGAAGAAAATACCATTTTAAAAGGAGTTATATATATTGAATATAATATTTACAAAGGGTTTTAACTAAATTTTCTATAACATTTAAGTCTGATACTTTTAATTTCTCATTCATTCAATAAACATTTCAAGAATACCTACTAAGTATGAAAATAAAATGATTAATGTGACATATTTTCTTGAAAAAGACTTAAAATATAAATTGAACATAGCTTTACTTTCTAAAGACCACTTGTACAAAAACATGAGCATCTAAACTTTTATAAATGAAGAAAACATTATTGTCTCCAATATTTAGAAAGGTTCTAATGCTACCATTGCAATGCTTTTAACGGCTCTTGAGAAAATTACCTTTTCGTATTGCTTCCAGAAGTACACTTCTGGCATCACTGATTACAGGTAGGGTTGATGGATGACGCTTTGGCTCAGAAGCAGGTATAATTTGTGATGGAGGAGATGGAGGCATTAATGGAACATGGGGACCTGGGGCAGTAGATGGAGTTGGATGTAGCCCAGAGGGAGGATGAGCAAGAGCTGCAACTGAGACAGGTGATGATGGTCGAATGCCAGGTGGAGGCAGAGGAGGCGGTGGTGGGGGCGGAGGCAGCCCCTGGACTTCTCCTTGTGGGAGTGGGTGAACTGGTACAGTCTCACATACTGGGGCAGCTCTAGCTACCGGTGGAGAGGGCTGTACTAGAGGAGGTGCAATTGGAGGAGGAGCTGGGTGAAGAACTCCAGGGGCAATCTGAAGAGGAGCTGGAGGCGGTGGTACTGCTGGAGCTTGCAAAGCAGTGGTTGGAGGTGGAGGTGGGGGAGGTACTGGTGGGGGGGGAGTCGAAGTCATTGAAGCTCTTAATGAAGAAGTTGACAAGGCAGATGGAAGAGGTGGTGGAGGAGGTGGTGGGGTGGCGCTCACAAACACAGGTGTCCTGCCTGTAGCTGGTGACTGAGGACGATTTTCTATCAAACCTGTAGCAGAACTGAAATGATAAAGAGATCCCAGCAAGTTACTTAAAGAGAAAAAACTAACCACACAAAACATAAATGGCTACCAGTAATTCTATCAAGGTAGAGGCATTAACATGTTCCTATAAAAATTAAAAATTCTTCAGCAATATTTAGAGTGAAATGAGAACTAAAAGTGCACTAACAAGAAAATCAATACATGGTGCTTTGATTTATAATATTCTAAATGATCTCATCCTCTCATGCAACTTTCATATCCACTCGAGCATTTTATCCTTCCTTTGATAAAATGCTCAGTTTTACACTGTGATATGAGTCTTCATAATGACTCAACATTTATCATATTACAACATTTGTATTGCTATACCTGTGGCCAAAACAATACTGTATTTGTATTGAAGCTATTAAGACTCATTATATGTCATTTCAGTTAAATCAATGACAACTAATTACAAACCACAAAAGGAAATTTATGGCCCTCTTCCTTGCTGAGGATGGAACATCAAATGAGTCAGTAACATAAGATTGATCTTTTTAACTGGAAATTGTAAAGCTGATCTCTATTTCTCTATGAAAAAAAATTATAATGTGGATAACAGTGGACAAAATGAAACTTCAAAAAGCTTTACTAAAAGATTATTATGAGCAATTGCCTATTCTTTCTCAAATTCTAGAGTATTTCCCCTAATATTAAATTAACATTTATAATCAAGTCTTTGGTTCCCATTTCTTTGTCCCTAACCACATACCAAAAATTCTTAATTTTTATTAATACATTGCAGATCATGTGCTTGATAACAAAGCTATAATAAAATGAAACACACTTTAATCTTTAAGTTATCATTAGCTACAATTTCCCAAGAGAATGTGTCAGCTCTTATGAGAGGCTGGCAAATTACAGGCCAAATCTGACCCGATCCCTGTTCTTGTAAATAAAGTTTTGTTGAAACACAAACATATTCATTTGTTTATGTATAGTCCATGGCTGCTTTCATTCAACAATGGCAGAGTTGAGTAGTTGTGACAGAAGCCATATGTCCTAAAGCCAAAAACATTTATTATATGGGCCTTTAAAGAAAAAGGTTACCAACATCTGAGATGAAACATCTTGTGCTTGTTCTGACATACCTGATACAGGTGGGTATGGGTTTTGCATCTCCTGCTCCATGCACTGGTGGAGGTGGAGGTGGTTCATGTGGTCTGACTAAGACCCTTTCCTCAGCTCTCGTCAGAAGCTCACTCATCTGACTAAATGGCAAGGCAGAAAGCGAGTAAGATCCATCCATATGATCCACATATGTCTGCGGTCTAAAAAATACATACAGTATCAGTGTATTTTTCTTGAATTATTGGTGAAGTAAAATGTTCTACATGAGATATTGAAGGTTTATCCTTTGAATGCCAATATTTTAACTACTTTAAGAAACTTCTTTCAGAAATTTATTACATTCATCCTGCTTTTAAAACACAGAATGCTGCTCACAACGCAACCTTTCCTTGCTGATTCAGGTTATTATGATGACCTTCAGTTATTTTATTATTTTATAATATAATACTAATTCAATTCACAAGGGTGAAAAGTATTACTTTCATAATCTGATAAACAAGAAAAGAAAATAACTTTCAGCCAATTGTGTTCAAAGCTATCTGCCTCTATTTAATTTTTTTCTTTACAGTAAGATGCCAATGACAACAAGCTAGAATATGAAAACTGGAATTTTCTACCACCAGAATATCCTGCTGTTCTTTTAAACCTAAATGACTTCCAAGTATCTGGTGCCCAAGGGAGATAGGTCTGTGATACTAGTAGCACAGACATGGCTAACTACATTGTTTTTGTCTTTTTGCTGTTTTCAAAGGTGCTAGGGTACTCAGAAAATAGCTGAGTAACATAATAACGTGTGACTTAAGTCAGATTTAAGCAAAATTTTAGATACCTTGAGCATGTGAAGACATAAATATTTACTGACTGTAGTGCATGCTGGAGACAAAGCTGGATTTAAAAGATGTGTACAAAGCAAGTTAGAAATTATTATATTTACACAACTGGGTCAGCTCAATACCTCAATCACTTAACAGTGATTAGAAATAAATGTCTGTCTACAGATTATTAATTTTTAAAAAAATCAATCCTTTCAGTCTCTTTCTTTCAGTACTACATATAGATAGTACCTTATATGTATATTACTCCTAAAATAGGCCAAAATAATTTACACTTATGACCCAATAATTTACATGTATTATTCGAAAGAAAGTCTTAAGTTGTTTTCCATTCAAAAATCAATAACTATAAAACATATAATAATAACTATAATCAACTGTACACAAATCTCTTCACAGAGAGATGCTAGTATAATGTTTGTTAGGGTTGCATATTAGTTAGATAGGGTCCCTGCCCACTGAGAAAGGAAAAGGACCTATTGCATATTTCTGCAAAAGGGGATGAGTAATTTTGTTTTGAAAGTCCTGATATATCTGAGGTGGAAGATGTGGCATAGAAAGGAAGTCAGGGGAAAGAAAAAGGAACAAAATATAACCCACTTCCAACTCCTATTTTACATGCAGTGAATCAATAATACTTCAAAAAAAAAATCCAGACCCCATTACTCTATTATGAAATTCTAACAGACTCTGCCTGAACTACTGAGAGTGAGCTGAGACCTCATATGAAAGTTAAAACATCAAAGATCATCTATTCCAACCACTTCTTTCTATAGATGAGAAAACTGAAGTCCGGATACAAAAATGATCTGCCCAAGATCAGACTTCAATAGGCTCACAATGGTCAGGGTTTCAAAATCAACTCAATACTTATAGAACAGGGTCTGTCAATTCAACAGTTCAGGACCTAAGACTTAGACATATAGATATTAGAAATAAAGCCAGTGTTTTACCATTAATTTTGTTTAAAAAAACAAACAAAAGAAAATAAACCTTGTTTCAAAATGAGAGGCTGGGCCATTAGCAACTTCAATATGCTTATGTAAGAGATTAGCATCATCTTCAGCCAGCTCTGGACCTTGGGCCAGCTTCTGCCATTCTCTCCGCCTGTCATGAGGTGCTCTTGGCACTTTTTCTGGTTCATGAGGACGATCTAGATTTTTCTGCTATAACAGATGTATTGAAACAAAGCCAAATGCTGAAGTACTACGTTTTTAAAAAGAGGTTATAACAATGAAAATAGAATTCTAACATCAGTATTGAAAAAGACAATGTCATCATAATATAGTAAAAGTAACACAGATACAGTTCATTTGTGCATTCAGAGTTAAATCTTAGCTAGTTTGTTTGTAATCCCACTTTCGAATGCTTTTTTAACCTTTAAATGAAATTGATGTATCAGATAAAAATAGTATGTCTACATAATAAAACTTGAGGTCAGAAAGTCCTTTCAGATGAAAAAAGATTCATCAACTCTGCTCCCACATTATTAGTTTTTGCTATAATGAGTGAAATTTCTACAATTAATGGCACTGCCTACCTCTAGCCAAAACCTGAAAATTTACTAAGGTTATATTATCTGAGAAACGACTAATTAGCTAGCCAATACATTAGAAAAAAATCCAATTACCCAATTAAACCATAATAACTGTCACTCAACAGAAAATAGGGTATTTGAAAAATAAAACAAAAAGTGATTCCAACTGTGGGAGAAAAAGTATAGAAAGAAACCAAAGGGGCCAAGCAGGTAACATACGTGAATAAAAAGAGTCAGATATAAGATGAGGCCTGCACTGAACTAGACGGGTATGTCCATCTAAGGCATTCCAGTTCAAAAATTTAAAAACCACTGTGTTTGTCAAACAAAACTGCTTGCAAGCATAGTCTGGGCTACCAGTCACCAGTCTGCAAACTCTGGCTAGAACACTGGTACACTGTCTAGTGCAGAAAATAATAACATGTAGGCATTTTGGGGAAGAGCAGGGAAAGCAGAGATAGCTATAGAAGAAACAGAGGGATGATAAAGACAAACTTTGCCACCTTCATAATTCTGCCTAAATCCAACTTTGCTTCCTCCTTCTATATTTCTAGTTATCATTAACATGGAATAAAACAGATCCAAGTGAATTTTATTAGAAAGTAGAAAATGATAATACAGCAGACAGGTAACAGGAATTTAGTGAGACTGTTATAAGCTTTCCATTTAGGATATGCTCTGTGGTAAAAAAATATTAACTTAATCTACTTTACCAATAGCTGTACAATATTCCTTTGCTCTGCTTTAGCAGAATGCCTTTCTCTTCCCTGGACCACTTAATTCTTATTTGTTCGTCAAGATTCATTATAAGCTTTGTTGAAGTGTTTATCAGCCCTGTCCTCCCTAAAGCAGGTGCTATTTTGTGCTACTCAAACCCTCCATGCATACCTCTCTGTTAGGTGGGCATTTATCACACCATATTATAATAACCTAATTGTTCATTTGCTCCCCATTAGACTGTGATCTTTCTGTGTGGTTATAAAGACTTCAGTATTTGACCATATGGACCAAATACAATAAGACTGTCAAAGTACAGAATTAATAAAGTCCCACATATGCAACAAATCACAAATACATGAAAACTAACTTCAATTTTTTGAAATACCTTCTGCTTCCTCTTTTCCTTCCTCTTATCCTCCGTATCTTGTAACATTTTTTCTTTCCATAGATCAAAGAAATATGAAGGATTGGTATAAAACTTCAAACCTTCTTTACCATCATCTCTGAAGTATAAAATATCAATTAAAATATACATTAGTAAGACTTAGAGAGGCAATAGGAATAGAAGTAATTTTACTAAAATTGTTTCCTCTTACATTAACAAAATATAGCATGTGTAAAAATATTGGCAAAATAAATGAGAATATGCACCAATAGAACATTTCTCACAAATCAGACAGGAAACTTCTGGAAAACCAGAAGTTTTTCAGAGTTGGTATTAATAATTTAAAGGTACAACTGGACAATTTTCATCCCTAACTTCTGCTGAATGCCAAATTTTCTATAAGTCCTGTGGGAAATTCCAGTAATTACAAATGATTCTGCCAAAGAGAAAAGCCTGAAAGGAAACAGAACAGAGAAACTATACAGGGTTTCTGCCAATACTCTAATTTACTTATCATCTTATCAAATCCAAAAAATATCACCAAATAGTCATTCTAATAGTAATAGTTATATCAATGCCTTGCATACTGACAAATAGTTTCAAATAACTATCCAAATACCATTCTATTCAGGACACGTGTTGTGCCTCTTAAATCACCCATTTAACAATTCATGTGAAAGACTCCAAAGAAAGGCTGAATAAGTCCAGAGTTTTTTAAATGGTAAAAAAAATTTAAAAACAGATACTACATATTCAATACACAGATTTTTTTTTTTTTTTTTTTTTTT
>NW_020172776.1:2278357-2286610 GCF_003031525.2 Neophocaena asiaeorientalis asiaeorientalis | reverse complement strand
TTTTTTTTTTTTTTTTTTTTTGCGGTACGCGGGCCTCCCGCTGTTGTGGCCTCTCCCGTTGCGGAGCAACAGGCTCCGGCCGCGCAGGCTCAGCGGCCATGGCTCACGGGCGCAGCCGCTCCGCGGCATGTGGGATCTTCCCGAACCGGGGCACGAACCCTTGTCCCCTGCATTGGCAGGCGGACTCTCAACAACTGCGCCACCAGGGAAGCCCCAATACACAGATATTTATTGCAAAGATCAAGAGTAGACAAGAACCAGAAAAAAAAAATATTTTATTAATGTGGTGGGATTTTGAACTCTTTTATTTTTTCTTTTCCATCTAATTAGAAATTAAATTAAAAAGACAATAACAACTCCTTGTCTCTTCATATTCATGTTTGCCATTGGCTTTTCTTAAAAACACTTGTCAAAACAACTCCTTTGAGTAAGTCTTGTTTTTTGTATACCCAAACCTTGGGAACTCACCTAGTGAATAAAGCAAAGGTTTTCTAAAGGTGGTGGATAAGGAGGGTTCTCTGCATTGCTCAGGAGACCAGTGAAATAAAAAATGTTTGGGGATTTAGCATTTAAAGGTAGACTGCTACATATCTGAACTTGAAGTCTGAAATAAATAACCGGCCTTCTTACTTATTAGCGTACTGACCTGTAAGGAGTGAGTATATTGAGAGGTAGAGGCTGTACTGACCTGTAAGGAGTGAGTATATTGAGAGGTGGAGGCTGTTCACAAACATCGTACGTCTCCTGTAATGGAACAGGCAAAGTCCTGCGGTCGAAAAGCTGCTGATCTTGAACCGTAGAACTTCGGAAAGCTTTTCTCATGGTTATATCTTGCAAAGACACTAAAACAAAAATCCAAAATGTATTGTTTTATTTTACTAAGATGATTTAACATAAGGACAAATTCATATACCGTATTTGTTTAAAAGTCAGAAGGTCATGACTGTTAGTGGCTTATGAATCAGGAACCATATTTTAAATGTTCTATCACTATATGCCACATCATTTTGTGCTTTATTTTTCCAATTAGATGGGTTTTAATGCAACCTCTGATTTCTAAGGCTCTAATGACACTTGAAGCATATGCTACATTTCCCATCAAGTGCCCCTTTTCCTTTTCTCTCCTTGCAGTCCCCAGTCCCCACCAACCTACATTTTCCTCTTTTTTTCTATAATCTTTTTTCCATCTCCCTTTATTACTTTTATTTAGCTTATACCAATAACACTGAAGGAATTACTTAGTTATCAGTGGCATTCTGGGCTAAATGCACTATTGCCCTCTATGCTTTAAGTATGCTATAAGTATGATACATGGACTATAAAGTTAAAACAAACTTATTGTAAAGAAAATTAAGTTTTCAAGTACTGGGCAATCTGTACTGTTGTCTATTTCACTTATCTTTTATCTTGTTCTATAAGGGTCTTCAATTAACTACAAGTCTTGAAGACTGAGGCTATCTTGTACATTAGTTTCTCCAGTAAGTTAACACAGCCCCATCATACATATGAGGATTTAAAATAACTTCATTTGCTCAGTTTCTTTTGGACTGTGCAGCATGTTAAAATAAAAAATTTACCGAAATACCAGATTTTTAACTCTTAGAGTGATTTCTTGATATTAAAAAATTAGGTGATTTTTTTAATGTATCTAATATGGGTTTTAGTACAAATATTTGCCTTATACCATAGAAAGGTCAGTACTAAATAATCATAACAATTCTTAAATTATTTTTCTCCCTAAAATAGTATCTCTTTCATCCTTACAAATAAAATTCACTCAACATGAATGTTTGGGTCTATGAAATAAGTGGAGCAATGAGGCTGGCTATGCAATAGCCACAACATGACTGCATTCCCAGCAATTCCACTTCTATCTGACTTAAAAACACCAAAATAAAATTCAGAGAAGGAAAAAAGTTTTTTCCCACTATCACTAAAGAGTAGTATGAGAGATACTTAATGAGTATAAACTATAGTGTTAGATGCTTTCACTAATTTTTACTTAAGCTTTATAACAATTTAATGGGATAGGAATTATTATTCCATTTTTAAACATAAGAAAATAGAAAATATTATATAACTGGCCCAAGGTAAAATGGTTAATAAGCAGTAGAGCCAGAACAGAAAACGCAGATCTGTCTGCCTTTGAGGCTAATCTCTCTGCCACAGTACCACATGCTGTTCCTCTGGCTCCTATCAGAAGTGGCCTCCGTTTTCTGCAATCAAAATGGATCAATTTTTGCCACCCTCCTACCCCACTTATTAACTGTAAGTATGAAACCTAGTGTTTGATTTCCCAAAACTGTCTTAGTAAAGGATATAAAGAACATGTAAAGTAATAAGCATTTTTCTATCTTCAGCTCCTCTCATTTATCATTTCTCTCATTTGTTAACAGACCAATGTGACAAAGCCCCTTCCAGTTGCCAACAATGACATCTGATATTACTTAGTGTTATATAACACAGTAAGTCAGCACAATATGTTTGTAAACATAACTGAATTAAAGATAATGGTACAGATCTTTGTTTAAAGACTCAGTTTTTTACCCTTTCTAAATTACTGTTACTTAGTATTTAATGGTAATTAAAACCCCCAAAATATTGATATTACATTCTGTAATTTATTATTCTGCTCATAATGTTATTTTATGTGAACTTTAACTGAGTTAAAAATTCTAGGTTAAATAACTTTGAAAATTCCTCTATTCAACATCCCCATGACAATTTCAAATTAAGTAGTTCAACTTTTAGATTCTGAATTCTTTCCCAATGCTCCATATAATTTTAAAGGAAACTGAATAATTCTGATAGTTGTTGGCACATTAAGAATTTTTTAAAACACTTAAACACATCTTAAGTTATTTACTAGTATCTGTATTTTCATTTTCAATTTTAATGGGAATGCTAAAATATCTGTTTAACAGTATTTTCAAACTAAATATTAATTTTTATTTGTTACATAAAAGAACTGCCTGTATATTTCTATATTTTTAGATGAAATGTACTTGTAACTTACATGTTTAAATTATTTAAAAAAGAAATTTTGGATATAAATGACATATTTGAAAGTATGGCCATACATTTTTTTTTAATATTAGCAATGATTTTTATCTCAAGAATTTCATGGCGTATAACAATATACATTGTATACATTATAATATACACAAACATGTTTCAAGGGATACCACCAGTAAAAAACAACCCACAGAATGAGAGAAAATCTTTTCAAATCATAAGATTTGGGACTTGGATCCAGAATATATATAGAATTTGCGTAACTCAACAATCAAAAGAAAAATAACCCGAATTAAAAATGGGAAAAGGAGCTGAACAGATATTTCTCCAAAGAAGATACACAAATGGCCAGTAAGTCATTTAAACCCTGTTTTGTTTTTTTCTTTTGTTTTTTTAAGTTTTATTATTCTTTTTATTAATTTTCTTTTTTACATTTATACATCACTGTGAATTACATTTGACTGTAGTTTTATTAAAGGAAGAAACACATTTTAACTATCTATTTCTGTTAGATTTTTGGTACAATGTAAAGTCAGGTTATAGATCCAGCCCTTTGCACAAAAATAGAATAATTTTTGTCTTAGTTGCTTTTAACTGAACTAGTTGCAGTTGTCAACATTTCAAAACAAGAGGTAAGAGATAAAAATCTAGATACCAGGCTTCTTGGACAAAAGAAAGATCTGGCATGACTACACTGACTTTACCTCATTTCATGTCACCCACATGCCAACAATCTGCTCCCTGTTTTGTACACAGTCTCAAAATCGCGCACTTGGTCCACTTCACTCAGAGTAACCTGGGTGTAAATCCTGGTTTTAAGTCCTAGCTCCACCACTTTCCTGCTTGGAGACTTGATTCTAAGTGGCTTATAAGCCATGAGAAGATGCTCAACATCATTAGTCATCAGGCAAATGCCAATACATTCTACAAAATGAACCAATATTGAAAACATTAGGCTTAGAAAGAAGCCAGTCACAAAAGACCATATATTGCATGATTCCATTTATATGAAATGTCCAGAATAGGCAAATCCATAGAGACAGAAAGTAGATTAGTGATTGCTGGAGGCTACGGAGAAGGGGAGATGGGAAGTAACTACTGTTGGATATAGGGTTTCTTTTTGGGGTGAGGAAAATGTTCTAAAACTGACTGTGGTGATAGTTGCATAACTCTGTGAGAATACTAAAAACCACTGAATCATACACTTTAACTTTAGACGAGTTAATTGTAGGGTGTATGAAATATATTTCAGTAAAGCTGTTTTTTTTTTAAAGTACTGTCTTGGTTTTTTCTCATATCCAGACCTATGAGTTTATATCTTTGCATGTAGAGGAAACTTAGCATAGTTAAGTACTCGCCTCTCCTTATTCAGGCATTAAATTATGTCAGAAGTTGGTTCAATCACTAAAACAGCCATCATTATATTCTACCTTTTGCTTTTTCCAGTGATATCCTTTAATTTTTTTTTTTTTCGGTACACGGGCCTCTCACTGTTGTGGCCTCTCCCGTTGCGAAGCACAGGCTCCAGACGCGCAGGCTCAGCAGCCATGGCTCATGGGCCCAGCCGCTCCGCGGCATGTGGGATCTTCCCGGACCAGGGCACGAACCCGTGTCCCCTGCATTGGCAGGCGGACTCTCAACCACTGCGCCACCAGCGAAGCCCTCTTTTAATATTTTTACTCTTCAAGTTTAGATCTATTATATAACTTACATTTATAATAAAAATGTTATTCCACAAAAAATATTTTGAACAGAGGATTATAAGAGATTCACATTAAATAATACTCTAGGGTAGATAAGTGAAAATTATGTTCTTAGTAGTTTCAGTTTTCTTTCTTAAAAAATAAACAACACAGAAAGAGGCATTTGAGAAACACCACCACTCAATGTATTCTATCAAGGCATGAAATGTTTTACCACTAAACTTTCTAACATTATTTTTTTTTTAACCTAATATCCCTAGCTTAATATCTCAGCATAGAACACTTTTGTCCTATATACTGGCAATTTGGGAACTTTTTTTTTCTTTTGGAAATGTTGATTTAAATTGGGAAGTAACATTTAAAGAAAGAGATCAGATTCTAGCAGTTTAGCAGTATGCACACACAAAAGCATATTAAAAGGAATTGCATTCTTAAACAATCAAACCTAAGAATTTCAGGTAATTTTCAAATTATTTCTAAGACAAATGTATACAAACAAATTATAAGAGAAAAAAGACAAAGAAATTGGAGTAAGAGTCTGGCCAAAAAAATTTTATGTCAGAAAATGAAGAGCTATTTAATATACAAAAAGAAGAGGTAAAAAAGGGGAAAAAAAGCTTCCCTGGTGGCGCAGTGGATGAGAGTCCGCCTGCCGATGCAGGGGACGCGGGTTTGTGCCCCGGTCTGGGAAGATCCCACATGCCGCGGAGCAGCTGGGCCCGTGAGCCATGGCTGCTGAGCCTGTGCGTCTGGAGCCTGTGCTCCACAACGGGAGAGGCCACAACAGTGAGAGACCCACGTACCGCAAAAAAAAAAAAAAAAAGAAAAACGGAAAAAAAGAGTAGAAAACCCAGGAGACTCATGCTAATGGCATTTATACATAAGCCACCAATCTATTACAACATGTACAACAAAGGTCGTGGGTAAAAAAGTTGTGTAGTAAATTCCTTTTTCTTTTTAACATCACTATTGGAGTATAATTGCTTTACAGTGGTGTGTTAGTTTCTGCTGTAAACAAAGTGAATCAGTTATACATATACAAATATCCCCATATCTCCTCCCTCTTGCATCTCCCTCACACCCTCCCTATCCCACCCCTCTAGGTGGACACAAAGTACTGAGCTGATCTCCCTGACTATGCAGCTGTTTCCCACTACCTATTTTACATTTGGTAGTGTATATATGTCCGTGACACTCTCTCACTTCATCCCAGGTTATCCTTCCCTCTCCCCATGTCCTCATGTCCATTCTCTACATCTGTGTCTTTATTCCTGTCATGCCCCTAGGTTCTTCAGAACCAGTTTTGTTTTTTTTTTTAGGATTCCACATATATATGTGTTAGCATATGGTATTTTTTTTTCTCTCTCTGAATTACTTCACTCTGTATGACAGTTTCTATGTCCATTCACCTCACTACAAATGACTCAGTTTCATTTCTTTTTATGGCTGAGTAATATTCCATTGTATACATGTGCCACATCTTCTTTATCCATTCATCTGTCGATGGACACTTAGGTTGATTCCATGTCCTGGCTATTGTAAATAAAGCTGCAATGAACACTGTGGTACATGACTCTTTTTCAACTATGGTTTCCTCAGGGTATGTGCCCAGTATTGGGATTGCTGGGTCGTATGGTAGTTCTACTTCAAGGAACCTCCATATTGGTTTCCATAGCGGCTGTATCACTTTAAATTCCACCAGCAGTGCAAGAGGGTTCCCTTTTCTCCACACCCTCTCCAGCATTTATTGTTTCTAGATTTTTTGATTTTGGCCATTCTGACTAGTGTGAGGTTATACCTCATTGTAGTTTTGATTTGCATTTCTCTAATGATTAGTGATATTGAGCATCCTTTCATGTGTTTGTTGGCAATCTGTATATCTTCTTTGGAGAAATGTCTATTTAGGTCTTCTGCCCATTTTTGGATTCGTTTATTTTTTTTTGATATTGAATTGCATGAACTGCTTGTATATGTTGGAGATGAATCCTTTGCCAGGTGCTTCATTTGCAAATGTTTTCTCCCGTTCTGAGGGTTGTCTTTTCGCCTTCTTCATGGTTTCCTTTGCTGTGCAAAAGCTTTTAAGTTTCATTAGGTCCCATTTGTTTATTTTTGTTTTTTATTTCCATTTCACTAGGAGGTGGGTCAAAAAGGAAGTTGCTGTGATTGATGTCATAGAGTGTTTTGCCTATGTTTTCCCCAAGGAGTTTTATAGTCTCTGGCCTTACATTTAGGTCTTTAACCATTTTGAGTTTATTTTTGTATATGGTGTTAGGGAGCATTCTAATTTCATTCTTTTACATGTAGCTGTCCAGTTTTCCCAGCACCACTTATTGAAGAGGCCGTCTTTCTCCATTGTATAGTCTAGCCTCCTTTATCAAAGATAAGGTGATCATATGTGCATGGCTTTATTTCTGGGCTTTCTATCCTGTTCCATTGATCTGTATTTCTGTTTTTGTGCCAGTACCATACTGTCTTCATTACTGCAGCTTTGTAGTATAGTCTGAAGTCAGGGAGCCTGATTCCCCCAGCTCCGTTTTTCTTTCTCAGGATTGCTTTGGCTATTCGGGGTCTTTTGTGTTTCCATACAAATTGTAAAATTTTTTGTTCTAGTTCTGTGAAAAATGCCAGTGGTAGTTTGATAGGGATTGCACTGAATCTGTAGATTGCTTTGGGTAGTAGAGTCATTTTCACAATGTTGATTCTTTCATTCTAAGAACATAGTATACCTCTCCAGCTGTTTGTATCATCTTTAATTTCTTTCATCAGTGTCTTATAGTTTTCTGCATACAGGTCTTTTGTCTCCTTAGGTAGGTTTATTCCTAGGTATTTTCTTCTTTTTGTTGCAACAGTAAATGGGAGTTTTTTCTTCTCTGATTGCTGTGGCTAAAACTTCCAAAACTATGATGAATAATAGTGGTGAGAGTATGCAACCTTGCGTTGTTCCTGACCTTAGAGGAAATGGTTTCAGTTTTTCACCACTGAGAACAATGTTGGCTGTAGGTTTGTCACATACAGCCTTGATTATGTTGAGGTAAGTTCCCTCTATGCTTACTTTCTGGAGTTTTTATCATAAATGGGTGTTCAACATTGTCAAAAGCTTTTTCTGCAGCTATTGAGATGATCATATGGTTTTTCTCCTTCAATTTGTTACTATGATTTATCACATTGATTGATTTGTGTATATTGAAGAATCCTTGCATTCCTGGTATAAACCCCACTTGATCATGGTCTGATCCTTTTAATGTGCTATTGGATTCTGTTTGCTGGTATTTTGTTGAGAATTTTTGCATCTGTGTTCATCAGTGATATTGGCCTGTAGTTTTCTTTTTTTGTGCCATCTTTCTCTGTTTTTGGTCTCAGGGTGATTGTGGCCTCGTAGATTGAGTTTGGGAGTGTTCCTCCCTCTGCTATATTTTGGAAGGGTTTGAGAAGGATAGGTGTTAGCTCTTCTCTAACTGTTTGATATAATTCGTCTGTGAAGCCATCTGGTCCTGGGCTTTTGTTTGTTAGAAGTTTTTTTTTTTTTTTTTTTTTT
>NW_020172776.1:2277943-2278273 GCF_003031525.2 Neophocaena asiaeorientalis asiaeorientalis | reverse complement strand
CACGGCATGTGGGATCTTCCCAGACCAGGGCACGAACCCATGTCCCCTGCATTGGCAGGCGGACTCTCAACCACTGCGCCACCAGGGAAGCCCTGTTTGTTGGAAGATTTTTAATCACAGTTTCAATTTCAGTGCTTGTGATTGGTCTGTTTATATTTTCTATTTCTTCCTGGTTCAGTCTCGGCAAGTTGTGCATTTTAAGAATTTGTCCATTTCTTCCAGGTTGTCCATTTTATTGGCATATAGTTGCTTGTAGCAATCTCTCATGAACCTTTGTATTTCTGTAGTGTCAGTTGTTACTTCTCCTTTTTCATTTCTAATTCTGTTGAT
>NW_020172776.1:2262888-2276478 GCF_003031525.2 Neophocaena asiaeorientalis asiaeorientalis | reverse complement strand
GACCAGGGCAGGAACCTGTGTCCCCTGCATCAGCAGGCGGACTCTCAACCACTGCGCCACCAGGGAAGCCCTGTTTGTTGGAAGATTTTTAATCACAGTTTCAATTTCAGTGCTTGTGATTGGTCTGTTTATATTTTCTATTTCTTCCTGGTTCAGTCTCGGCAAGTTGTGCATTTTAAGAATTTGTCCATTTCTTCCAGGTTGTCCATTTTATTGGCATATAGTTGCTTGTAGCAATCTCTCATGAACCTTTGTATTTCTGTAGTGTCAGTTGTTACTTCTCCTTTTTCATTTCTAATTCTGTTGATCTGAGTCTTCCCTTTTTTTCTTGATGAGTCTGGCTAATGGTTTATCAATTTTCTTTACCTTCTCAAAGAACCAGCTTTTAGTTTTATTGATCTTTGCTACTGCTTCCTTCATTTCTTTTTTATTTATTTCTGATGTGATCTTTATGATTTCTTTCCTTCTGCTAACTTTGGGGTTTTTTTGCTCTTCTTTCACTGATTGCTTTAGGTGTAAGGTTAGGTTGTTCACTTGAGATTTTTCTTGTTTCTTGAGATAGGACTGTATTGCTATAAACTTCCCTCTTAAAACTGCTTCTTCTGCATCCCATAGGTTTTGGGTCATTGTGTTTTCACTGTCATTTGTTTCTAGGTATTTTTTGATTTCCTCTTTGATTTCTTCAGTGATCTCTTGGTTATTTAGTAGCATATTGTTTAGCCTCCATGTGTTTGTATGTTTTACAGTTTTCTTCCTGTAATTGATAATCTAGTTTCAAAGCGTTGTGGTTATAAAAGATACTTGATACGATTTCAATTTTCTTAAATTTACCAAGGCTTGATTTGTGACCCAAGATATGATCTATCCTGGAGAATGTTCCATGAACACTTGAGAAGAAAGTGTATTCTGTAGTTTTTGGATGGAATGTCCTATAAATATCAGTTAAGTCCTACTGGTCTAGTGTGTCGTTTAAGGCTTGGGTTTCATTATTTATTTTCATTTTGGATGACCTGTCCATTGGTGAAAGTGGGGTGTTAAAGTCTCCTACTTTTATTGTGTTACTGTCGATTTCCCCTTTTATGGCTGTTAGCATTTGCCTTATGTATTGAGATGCTCCTCTTTTGGGTGCATAAATATTTACAATTGTTATATCTTCTTCTTGGATTGATCCCTTGATCATTATGTAGTGTCCTTCTTTGTCTCTTGTAAGTCTTTATTTTAAAGTCTACTTTGTCTGATATGAGAATTGCTACTCCAGCTTTCTTTTGATTTCCATTTGCATGGAATATCTTTTTCCATCCCCTTTCAGTCTGTATGTGTCCCTAGGTCTGAAGTAGGTTTCTTGTAGACAGCATACATATGGGTCTTGTTTTTGTATCCATTCAGCCAGTCTATGTCTTTTGGTTTGAGCATTTAATACATTTACATTTAATATAGTTATCTATGTTCCTATTATCATTTTCTTAATTGTTTTGGGTTTGTATTGTGGGTATTTTCCTTCTCTCGTGTTTACTGCCTAGAGAAGCTCCTTTAGCATTTGTTGTAAAGCTGGTTTGGTGGTGCTGAACTCTCTTAGCTTTTGCTGGTCTGTAATGGTTTTAATTTCTCCGTCGACTATAAATGAGATCCTTGCTGGATAATCTTCGTTGTAGATTTTTCCCTTTCATCACTTTAAATATGTCCTGTCACTACCTTCTGGCTTGTAGAGTTCCTGCTGAAAGATCAGCTGTTAACCTTATCGGGATTCCCTTGTATGTTATTTGTTGCTTCTCCTTTGCTGCTTTTTTTTTCTTTGTATTTAATTTTTAATAGTTTGATTAATATGTGTCTTGGCATGTTTCTCCTTGGATTTATCCTGTATGGGACTCTCTGCACTTCCTGGACTTGACTATTTCCTTTCCCATGTTAGGGAAATTTACAACTATAGTCTCTTCAAATATATTCTCAGTCCCTTTCTTTTCTCTTCTTCTTCTGGGACCCCTATAATTCGAATGTTGGTGCATTTAATGTTGTCCCAGAGGTCTCTGAGACTGTCCTCAATTCTTTTCATTCTTTTTCTTTATTCTACTTTTTGGTAGTTATTTCCACTATTTTGTCTTCCAGGTCACTTATCTGTTCTTCTGCCTCAGTTATTCTGCTACTGATTCCTTCTAGAGAATTTTAAATTTCATTTATTGTGTTGTTCATCATTGTTTGTTTGCTCTTTAGTTCTTCCAGGTCCTTTTTAAACATTTCTTGTATTTTCTCCATTCTATTTGCAAGATTTTGGATCATCTTTACTCTCATTACTGTGCATTCTTTTTCAGGTAGACTGCCTATTTCCTCTTCATTTGTTTGGTCTGGTGGTTTTTTACCTTGCTCCTTCATCTGCCGTGTATTTGTCTGTCTTATCATTTTGCTTAAGTTACTGTGTTTGGGGTCTACTTTTTGCAGGTTGCAGGTTCGTAGTTCCTGTTGTTTTTGGTGTCTGCTCCCAGTGGGTAAGGTTGGTTCAGTGGGCTGTGTAGGCTTCCTGGTGGGGGGGGACTTGTGTCTGTGTTCTGGTGGATGAGGCTGGATCTTGCCTTTCTGGTGGGCAGGACTGAGTTCGTTGGTGTGTTTTGGGGTGTCTGTGACCTTATTATGATTTTAGGCAGCCTCTCTGCTAATGGGTGGGGTTGTGTTCCTATCTTGCTAGTTGTTTGGCATAGGGTGCCAGCACTGTAGCCTGCTGGTCCTTGAGTGGAGCTGGGTCTTAGCGTTGAGATGGAGATATCTGGGAGAGCTTTCACTGATATCATGTGGGGCTGCGAAGTCTCTGGTGGACCAATGTCCTGAAGGTGGCTCTCCCACCTCGGAGGCTCAAGCCTGACACCTGGCTGGAGCGCATCGAGAGCCTATCAGCCACACGGCTCAGAATAAAAGGGAGGAAGAAAAAAGAAATAAAGATAAAATAAAGTTATTAAAATTAAAAAATTATTATTAAAAATAAAAAAGCAGGGCTTCCCTGGTGGCGCAGTGGTTGAGAGTCCACCTGCTGATGTAAGGGATGCGGGTTTGTACCCCGGTCCAGGAAGATCCCACATGCCGTGGAGCGGCTGGGCCCATGAGCCGTGGCCGCTGAGCCTGCGTGTCCGGAGCCTGTGCTCCACAATGGGAGAGGCCACAGCAGTGAGAGGCCCGTGTACCGCAAATAAAAAAAAGTAATAGTAAAAAGAAAGAAAGAAAGAAAGAAGAGAGCAACCAAGTCAAAAAACAAATCTACCAATGATAAGTGCCAAAATCTATATGACAAAACAAAAACAAACAAAAAAAAACCGGACAGAACCCTAGGACAAATGGTAGAAGCAAAGCTATACAGACAAAATCAGACAAAGAAGCACAGACATACACGCTCAGAAAAAAAGGAAAAAAAAACATATATTAAGAAAAAAAAGGAAGAGAGCAACCAAATCAATAAACAAATCTACCAATGTTAATAAGCTCTAAATACTAAACTGAGATAAACATAAAACCAGAAACAAATTAGATGTAGAAAGCAAAGCCCAAGTCTGTAGTTCCTCCCAAAGTCCACTGCCTCAATTTTGGGATGATTCGTTGTCTATTCCAGTATTCCACAGGTTCAGGGTATGTCAAGTTGATTGTGGAGATTTAATTTACTGCTCCTGAGGCTGCTGGGAGAGATTTCCCTTTCTTTTCTTTGTTCGCACAGCTCCTGGGGTTCAGCTTTGGATTTGGACCCGCTCCTGCATGTAGGTCGCCTGAAGGCATCTGTTCCCCACCCAGACAGCATGGGGTTAAAGAAGCAGCTGATTAAGGGGCTGTGGCTCACTCAGGCCACTGGGAGGGAGGGGTACGGAATGCAGGGCGAGCCTGTGGCAGCAGAGACTGGCATGACGTTGCAACAGCCTGAGGCATGCTGTGTGTTCTCCTGGGGAAGTTGTCCCTGGATCACGGGACCCTGGCAGTGGCAGGCTGCAGAGGCTCCTGGGAGCGGAGGTGTGGACAGTTCAGAAGCCTCACCCCCCCCGCCCACCCCCCATCTCCTCCAGTGAAGGGGCTTCCTAGTGTGTGGAAACTTTGCCTCCTTCACAGCTCCCTCCCAGAGGGGCAGATCTCGTCCCTATTCTTTTGTCTGTCTTTTCTTTTTTCTTTTGCCCTACCCAGGTACGTGGGGAGTTTCTTGCCTTTTGGGAGGTCTGAGGTTTTCTGCCAGCGTTCAATAGGTGTTCTGTAGGAGTTGTTCCACATGTAGATGTATTTCCGATGTATTTGTGGAGAAGAAGGTGATCTCCACATCTTACTCCTCTGCCATCTTGAAGGTCTCCCCCCGCCCCCCGAGGTGTAGTAAATTCATGTTTTGTGTCTGTGTGTGCCTGTGTGTGTGTATGTTTCTTTCATTAATTGAAGCATATTTCTCCCAGTTGTTTTTTTTTAATAAATTCATGTATAATAGTGTTCTTAAATATATCACTCATCCCACCTAACCAAAAACATACATGTGAAAGAAAATATAACATGAAAAAACTTACATTCTTCTTCTTTAGGATCAAGCTGTGTAACACTAACAGATAAACGGTCCACACGTTCTTGTAATGAGTTAACTCTGAAGGAAAAACTATGTGCCTCATTGAATAATTCTCCAAATATATCTTCAGCATATTTACCTAAGCAAAAATGAAGCATATACCATAAAATTTAATGTTATCTGAGATAAATATCAAACAATTTAACATTTAAAAACGCTGCCCCAATGAATTTGGTATTTACTTGAAAGTAGTTTAAATTTTAAACCCAGCCTAAAGTAATCCAACTGTGACAGAGTGAGAAGAAAACACAAACCCTGGGAAATACAGTTTTAGATACTAGCTCTACCACTTCCTGGTAGGTGACTTGTGGCTAAGGAAATACTCTCCTGCTTTATCCCTATCTACACACCTGTTGAGGGTTAGAGAGGTTATAATGTAAAGTACACATAAATAATACATCTCTAATCCCAATTCAGCAGTCATAAACAGACTCTACACTAGAAGTGAATTTCAGGCCAAGTGGCAGAATCCAAGATATTTCATAAACCTAGTAGATGACCTAATCTCAGGTACACCCAAAATACAGATCCTGAAAATTTATGAGAGATATTTTACATTTTCTCTCATTCTAGTTTCTTAAAACATCATAAATCTAAAATCACTGAATTCCTCTAGTCATGTAAATTTCCATTACTGTAAAGAATAAGCCAAAATAATCCCATTCTAAAAGGAGAAATAAAACTTTCTATCTAGTAAATAAGCCAGGGAGAAGTTTTAGATGACCTATAATTTTAAAATGTTCAAGTGTATTTAGAACATATAAATAAATGCTCACAATGTAAAGATAAGTCAATCACTATCTGTACCTTTGAATAAAAAAAAATTTATGGTCTTCCTAAATCAAGACATTTTAGACCCAAGCGTACTGTCTAGGTTAAATGTAGCTCAACAGTAAGCTCTATAGAGTCCTGTAACAGGGTACTAAATACTTATAGAATGAATTCATTAATCTCACCAGTTTACATTTGAACAATGGCTGTCTTTTTTTCAAAGCACTTCAATATATTATCAGTTAAATCAACAAAGGTTTACTGAGGGCTCACCCTGTGCCTGGTAGGTGTATTTCTTACTGAAGACACCAAGAAATAAAACATAAAATACCTGTCCTAGAAGATTTTATAATCTTTAGGAAAAAAATCATAACTTTAATCTCTCTATAATAAATTAAGAGAAAAAGGATAATTTTATATATATTCATTCGCTCACATATATTTTTTAAGCCAAAATGACTGGGAATGTCTTATGTGCCAGACTGTGTACCAGATCCTGGAGATATAAAAATGATTGGACGAAGTTCTCTGCCACTGACGGGTTTTGAACAGAGGGAGAAACAAATATTTAAATAAACATGAAAACCAATTTAATAAATAAGTTCAAATCTTTGTTCCATTCACTTTGAGGCCTTGACATCAATTTCCTCTCCCATAAAACAGGAATAAAAATATCTCCTTCAAAGAAGTTATAAGAAAAGGAGAAAAAAGAAGGAGAGGATGGGGTGCAATTGTAGAGTACCTGATACAGGACAGGGGCTCAACAACAGGCAGCTCTTACTATAAAATGACGTAAAAGTCACAGAGCACAGAGAAAGAAGCATCTAAACGTTTGGGTGTGGGATGGTATTAGAGACACTTCCAGAGGCACAGAGTTTCTCTGGCAGATAAGGGAAGCATTCCATACATTTATTCATCAAATGTTAGGGATACAGAGATGGAAGAGACAATTTTAAACCTAAAAGAACTTAGTTTAATACACGGATCTTTAAGTTATAGTCTGTATACCACCTGAAATTATATGCAGATTTTTAATGCATTTGCATTTTTCTGGAAAGAGGGCCCACAGATTTTTCTTTTTTTTAACAGATTTTTTAAAAAGAGTTTACACTTTCCCCACCTCAGGTTTAAGCACCAAAGCACTGCAGTGGGTAAGATAAACACCCCCATCTGTTCTCTTTTCATATTCCTTCTTACTTTCCACATCTACCTCCTCCTTCCCTCCCAGAGACAGGTGAAAGGAATAAAGTTCACAATGTAAAACTAACTGTGTATGATCTGAATTTCAACTAACCTTACATTTATTATACTATGTCTCTACTCAAGAATCTATGAGGTCTCATTACCTCTGATGTTAAAATCTAAATCCTCTCAGCTAACACTGTCCTCCATAATCAAGCTCCACCTTACATGTCTAATATCATTTGTCCCTTTAATCCCCCTCATATATTTATTTTTGCCTCCATTCATCTGCCTACTTCTACATGCAAGTTGAAATGCCTTCCTTCTTCATTCATCTCCAGTTTCCAAATTCTTTTGTTCCTTAAAGGCCCAATTCAATTCATATTTCATTCAGCAAGCCTCCTCTAATGACTTTACCTATGCCTATCTCCCTTTCTCAGCTCCTATAATCTAAAACTCCTGATTTTAATTATATACATGTTCACACTGTTTGAAACTCAGAATTCATAATATTAGACTCTTCAACTAAATGGGGTATGTTCTTTTTGGACAAGAAACATGTACCTTTATCACACAGCAAAATATTCAGTGTTACCTGTCCATTGTCTATCTATTATCTAATTAGTCTTATAGAGCCAATCTATTTATCCACCCTCTTACCCATCTACTTTCCTAACTATCTGTCAAATTTTCTATGATTGAGAACAAGAAGTAGGCTCTATCAGCTCATCTTGGTAGCATGAACTGACCATATTCAATAAGAGAAAGGCCTTGGGAAGAGAAAATGTAAAAGATCTCTCAGGTAATTAGAGTCCCAATGGTTGTTAAATAAGATGGCAATAAAATGGGGAAACTTTTGGTATAGCAAAAGAAATTTAAATAAAGTGAATTCTATGTTTTCAGTAATTATCTATTATAAAACAGAATTGTGTTCCGCTAGGAAAAACAACTGAACCAGATGCATATTTTTGCAAGGAAGAGGTCAGGACGATGTGCAGCCCCAAGCAATGCTGAACTCTGGAGTTGACCTTCACTGCTGTGTGCAATAGCACTTTTGGTGTTAGGAATAGTACCAAAGTGAAAATCTGAATTACCTAGAACCCTTCTGAATAGCCTAGTTTTCTAAGTAATTCAGAAATTATTTAATGCATTAATTATTATTTTAACTATTTTGGATGGAAACTAATGTAAAATCTACTCTAAGCTTCCCTGTCTTCTTAAATAAAAATTAAACATAATTTAACCTTTTATTGAGGACTTATAGTCATGAATTAATTATGAGAAACAACAGCTTTGAAATGTATAAGAATATTTGCTTTTACATTAAATGGCCTCTTTCCAGTTTCTATGTTGCTTTTTCCCTTATGCCACTTCTTCCTTTGCTATAAACTACATCTTTTGGTTGGCTTCAGTACTGCCTGCTTCTATTATCTGCCCCCCGTATCTCCTCTTTTAATGCTCTAAAACATTAACGTTTGGAAACCACATCATAAACCCTGTCTGAATTACCAAAGTAAAAGTAAACAAGTTGGGAGAGGAATCAACTGGTTATTTTATGTGCATGGTCTTTAGTGCTTGGGCTTGTTTATTCAGGCTATCTAGAGGCCTTTTAAATTTAATTCCAGGTTCTCAACTTTGTCACGTGGGAAAGCTGCCAGAGAGCTTAATTCTGGAGTGGTAAACTATTGTTACACCTTGCTACAATATTTTATGCTTTTTCTCTTTTTTCTTTTTTTAAATCTCTACAAACTGCTTAGAAAATGCCTCTATAGTCTCTGATTCCAAGTTTGAAGTACCCCAAACCTAATTTAGTTATATCTTTACAATGTATTTCTATTTTCAGTCTGGCTACAACATGACCATATGCTTGCTGACAGATGTTGCTTATATGGACTTTCTGTATCAAACTTGAAAATTCCTTAAATTTTCACCTTCAGGTTATGTAAGAAACAGGTTAGTACTGCAAAACTGACACACATTAGTTCTAAATATACCTAAAACAAGTTGTTTATATTAGATCTAATATTCATTTTAATTTAAAGAAATATTTTAACCAAATTTATTAATGTCATTTCTATGCTCTTAACATGTATTTTAATATTAACAAGCTGATGTACCCATATACATACAGAATATATAAATTTTATATGAAGTTATGTTACGTTAATAGAATCTAACAATCATAAAACCGATTAGTGCTAGCAAACGACTTTAAACAATATGGATAATCATATATTAATGTACTTTCTAGGCCTTTTCTTTTGACTTGTCTCAAAAGTACACTTTATATTGAATTTTTCAAGGAAGAAACAAGTAAACAATACATTAATGATTCACTGCTGATAACTAACCTGAAAAAAAACCCCCACCAAATGAGACAACAAATACACTTAAATTCAAAGAAACAGTCTTTTAATTTACTCCTACAACTATTTCATAGGCAATGTAGAAATTTAGTGCTCTCACCAAGAATATTCAAATATAACTTTTTATGTTGCTCTGACTACAAGTGTATGGCCAAATGCTCTCACTTGAAACAAATCAGATTAACAACATCTTTTACCTTGTGCTAAGTAGTCAATTATAAAAAGAAAGGACAAAAGTTAAAAGGAAAAGAAAAGAGGAGCTAATCCTGCCTATAAAGCCAATCTATGTGGGTGGGTATGGCTGATAAATCTAGGACTACTTAGAGAAGATATGTAGACCAAAACCATCTTGTTTTATCTTTAAAATGAAATATAAATGTCTAATAAAAAGCTAATCCTTCAATTCAAAAGATAAACTAGATTTTAAAAATTTTTTCTAATATTACATTTAGAATAAATGGGAAATAATTTATTTAATTCCTTAACCTAGTAGCTCTGTTCTGAAATCTTATAATGGAAACATACTGCCTGTCTCCTCCTCCCCTAACCTGTCCCTTCCACTGGCCTTTATTATCTGACCAACCTACTTGCCTTCTGTCTGCCATCATGCTGCACTTGACTGATATCCTAACGTCCTTTAGACAACTCACCTGACTAACCTAATCCTCTGACTAGTTAGTTACTATTCCACATCTTTCACTTTTAGATATTTGGTAATATAAAAATATTTCCCTATGCTAGTAAGATATATATATATATATATGTACATAAAGAGACAGATACTAGCAACCCCAAACACAAATAGTTTAAGCCTCGAAAAAAGTAAATAGCGATAACAAGCAAGCAAAAGTACAACTTGAGCACTACCTTTTACAGACTGAATTATATTTTAAAAACAATCTCATTAATTCTTAACCATCATGTGATTCTGTTCCTAAAGATTCTATCCTTATTTCCCTTTCCCAGAGGAAACATGCAGGGGAAGAAGAAATGATTCTAAAACGCATTAATTTTACTTAAAATGACTACATTTTTCAAGATAACTTTGAACTCTTCTCATCAACTATCCCCCCCCCTCCAAATTAATCACAAGAGTATCATCTTAATACCCTAAAGCATAACATTCTGGTTTGCGAGTAGTATTTTTTTTGCAGTACGCGGGCCTCTCACTGTTGTGGCCTCTCCCGTTGCGGAGCACAGGCTCCGGACGCGCAGGCTCAGCGGCCATGGCTCACGGGCCCAGCCACTCTGCGGCATGTGGGATCTTCCCGGACCGGGGCACGAACCCATGTCCCCTGCATCGGCAGGTGGACTCTCAACCACTGCACCACCAGGGAAGCCAGCGAGTAATATTTTTAATTGATGTAAAAATACTTACTTAGGCTACTTAGTTGTCTAATTATATTTGCCAAGGAAATATTGGTTACACATTCCAGTTCATTCTTAATTCCTCTAGGCAGTGCTGTGTGGCACAAGTGCCTAGGATCGATGTTTCTTTTCACTAATGGCATCTTGAGATCAACCTCTATGCCAGTTCACCTGTAGGAAATCAAACAATAAATTAACACTTTTCAGTTTCGACCAACACAGAGACCTTATCTTTTTCATTTAATAATAAAATATTTGCTAGTATGAAGACGGTGAAAATGGAGTCACCGGGCTAAATGAATCAAAGTTGATTTGTTAACCATTTTTATCTTCAATTATTAGAATGTCAACATTATGTAAAATATTTTTTTAAAAAACTTACTTTCAATGTCAATTGCTTCATGGTGAATTCATAATCATCATCACTATTATTCTCCTAAAACCACTGATTTTACTTACTACAACTAGGGGTTTTGTTCTAGAGAGTTAGTATGAAAGGTCCTCTGTAAGGAAGTACCTAAAAGGATTAAAGAAACTGCAAGAGTAGTATCAAAATTACACTTCCACATAAAATGTATCAGGCATTCAATAGCTCAGAAATCAGATAGTCCAAGTAGCCCTACATCCTCAATCTAATCAAAACCAACCAAATATTTAATTGATCAAATGGCTCAACCTTCTATGTATTACAGTCAGTCCTCACTTCCCAGGCTTCCCATATGCACAAATTTCAGCTTCCACAATTCGTTAAACAGTCCCCCAACAATATGGCTCCAACTTCACTTACCACAGTATACTAAGTGTGAGTAACTACATAAATACGAACTTCTTTGCTGGCACTTCACAGTTCACAGGTCACTATGTTAATAAGAGATGCACGTCATTTCAGTGACCAATCACATCACTTCTTTTCAAAGTCTGTTAGTGATAGGTCACTTCTCATCTGTTACTCAGTTCACCTACAGACAGCAAAGCATGTAGCTGGTTTACCTTCTTGCCTCCCAGTGATAAACTCGTATGAAATTTTACAAAATGGTAACTGAAAGAGGGAACTGGCCAACAAAGATAAAAGTGTGGCACAGAAAGGAAAAATGATGACACTGGAGTGAAATTCAAATTGAATATAAGTTGAGTAACAGAAAAAACAGCTGATTGCAGGAATGTTGTCACTGCCACTGTTTGAGAGACACAGATATGCAGTCAGAGGAATTTAGTGAAGGTGAAATTATTGATGTAAATCAGGAAAGTCATTGTGACAAAAAGGAAGATGTCCCAGAAGAAGTGACAACAGCAAAAAACTTCACAATAAAGGAATTCTCGGAGATATTTCATGACACTGAAAGTGCAAAGGATAAAGTGTTGGAAGCTGATCCAAATTTAGTAGAAAAGAGTAAGAAAATTTGCCATGGGACAGAAAAGATGCTTACTCTACTAGCTCTGTTTTTCTAAGTTATACAAGGAGAAGGCAAAGCACTGTTCAAGCTACTCTTGGTTAAGGTTTTTACAAAGAAATAAAGCACTATAATTCTAATTGTTTCTAATGTTTCGTATTACATTATACTAAATTAATATTAGCTTTACTATTTTTTTCATTTCCCTATATATTTATAACCAACATAGAAGAATTTTTAATGTTTTGACAAAAATTTTTAAAGATTATGGAACAACTGTTATTTTTTCCCACTGATTATTAAGATCATTTTGTACAGTTTTATCTTGTATGGTCATCTCTTTTTCTTTTTGGTCCCACACTACCATACAAAGTGAGGACTGCCTGTACTTACCTACTGGTAAACAATGTTTACTGAAGGAAGGCATTTAGTATTTACTGAGTTTTAATCACTACCAAATGGAAAGTTTTGGATAAATCTCATTGCATTTAAGTGTTACTCATCACCATTCTTTAAAAACAAACTTTTACATGAAATCTGTCCTCTCTGACCTGTTTGCTCAGCATTCTCTGTACAATTTTAAACCTTTTTACAATTGTACAACATGAAACAGGTAGGAGAAAAAGTACACAAAATTGTGCAGCTCAATGATTTAAGTACCTAGCAAGCTAACATAAGAAATAAAAACCCCAGAACCGTCCCACTTTGGTCTCCTCCCCAGTCAGCCTCGCTTCCTTCCTCCCCAAAGGTAACCATTATTCTGACTCTTACAATGCATATTTCCTTGTTTTTCTTTATACTTTCAGACCTTAAGCAGATAACTCTAAACATTGTAGTTTTGTTTTTATTGCTTTTTGAAGTTTATGTGAATAGAACCATATGATATGTATTATTATTTTGTGTCTTACCCTTTACAGTCAACATATTTGTAACATTCATCCATGTTGCTTTGTGTAACCGTAGGATGTTCATTTTCAATGCTGTAAGATATTCCACTGTATAACTATACCTCAATTTATTTACACATTCTAATGTTGCTATTATATACATGAGTGTTTCCAGTTTGAGGCTATTACGAATAACAGTACCATGAACATTCATGTACAAGTCTTACAAATGTGTCTTACTCTACACTTTTCTGTTGGAAATATACTTAGGAGAATAGCTTGGTTAAGGATATGCACAGCTTGAACTTTAGGAGACGATGTCAAACTGTTCCAAGAGCGACTGTACCAATGTATACTCCTTTCAGCAGTGTAAGAGGCTGCTGCTGCTCCACATCCTCACAAACTCGGTACTGTTAGTTTTTAAAAATCTAGCAATTCTTGTAGGTAAATTGTGATAACTTACTGCAGTTTTATGTTTTCCCCAGTTACTGAGAGTTTATGCACCTTTTCACGTGTTTATCTTTTGGATTTTTCTCATCTGAGAAGTGCCTAGTCAATGCTCTTGCCCACTTTCTATTTACCATTTGTTGTGTTAGGGTTGATTTGTAGGAACACTGGATGTGAGCCATTTAAAGGTTATATATGATGAAAACATCTCTTGTGTCACTTGCTATTTCATTCTCTTGATGTCTTTTATGAGAAAGTGATGGAATTTATCACTCTTTTAGGTTTAGTATGAAAGCATAGGTTTTTAAAAATGTATTTATTTATTTATTATTATTATTTACATCTTTATTGGAGTATAATTGCTTTAAAATGGTGTGTTAGTTTCTGCTTTATAACAAAGTGAATCAGTTATACATATACATATGTTCCCATATCTCTTCTCTCTTGGGTCTCCCTCCCTCCCACCCTCCCTATCACACCCCTCTAGGTGGTCACAAAGCACCGAGCTGATTTCCCTATGCTATGCAGCTGCTTCCCACTAGCTATCTATTTTACGTTTGGTAGTGTATATATGTCCATGCCACTCTCTCACTTCATTCCAGCTTACCCTT
>NW_020172776.1:2262447-2262785 GCF_003031525.2 Neophocaena asiaeorientalis asiaeorientalis | reverse complement strand
TTTTTTTTTTTTTTTTTTTTGCGGTACAGGGGTCCCTCACTGTTGCGGCCCCTCCCGCCACGGAGCACAGGCCCCGGACGAGCAGAACCAGCGGCCACGGCTCACGGGCCAAGCCGCTCCGCGGCATGTGGGATCTTCCCGGACCGGGGCACGAACCCGTGTCCCCTGCATCGGCAGGCGGACTCTCAACCACTGCGCCACCCGGGAAGCCCTGATTCTAGATTGTTTGATGATGGCCTTTCCTGACTGGTGTGAGATGATATCTCATTGTAGTTTTGATTTGCATTTCTCTAATGATTAATGGTGTTGAGCATTCTTTCATGTGTTTGTTGGCAGTC
>NW_020172776.1:2117074-2261886 GCF_003031525.2 Neophocaena asiaeorientalis asiaeorientalis | reverse complement strand
TTTTGCGGTACGCGGGCCTCTCACTGTTGTGGCCTCTCCCGTTGCGGAGCACAGGCTCCGGACGCGCAGGCTCAATGGCCATGGCTCAGGGGCCCAGCCACTCCACGGCATGTGGGATCTTCCCGGACCGGGGCACGAACCCGTGTCCCCTGCATCGGCAGGCAGACTCTCAACCACTGCGCCACCAGGGAAGCCCAAAGCACAGGTTTCTAAATCATTTTATACATTAAGATCATAAGTATGATATTACCTCTTAGCTTTGTTGCTTTGCCTTGCACTTTTTTTTTTTTTTTCGGTATGTGAGCCTCTCACTGTTGTGGCCTCTCCCCTTGCGGAGCACAGCTCAGGATGCGCAGGCTCAGCAGCCATGGATCACGGGCCCAGCCACTCCGCGGCATGTGGGATCTCCCCGGACCGGGGCACGAACCTGTGTCCCCTGCATCGGCAGGCGGACTCTCAACCACTGCGCCACCAGGGAAGCCCTTGCCTTGCACTTTTAATCTATAATTGACATGGAATTAATTTTTGTGAATGGTGTTAGGTAGCAGTCAAGTTTCCTACATAATATTTCAACACCATTCACTGAAAAGACTGTTGTTTCCCTATTGCTCTACAGTGGCGCTTTTGTCTTAAACCAGTTTCTATGTATTTTTAAGTCCATTTTGAGTCTAGAGCTAATCTTAGTGGAGCTTTACAGTAAGTCTTGATATCGAATAGGGTAAGTCCTCCTACTTTGTTCTTCAAAAATGCTGTTTATTCTTGGCCCTTTGTACTTCCATGTGAATTTTAGAATCAGATTATCAGGTTATACACACAGACACAAACACACTTATTGGGAATGTGACCAGAAGTGTACTAAATCTATAGATTGTATTGGGAAGTAGGGATATCTGTACAACACTGCATATTCCTATCCATGAATATAGTGTATCCCTCCAATTATTTCAGGTTTTTAGAATGTTTCTTAATAAAGTTTTATAATTTTCAGAATAGAAGTCACACATCCTTTGTTAGATTCATTTGTATGTATATGATTTTTTTTTACAATACTAGAAATGGCATATTTTGTTTTCTCTTTATTGTATATATAGAAAATAAGTTAATTTTTGAATATTGACTGCATATCAGGAGACTTTCCTAATCTCCACTAACCTATCTAAAATTATTTTGGATTTTTAAAATGTATACTATCTATTATATATGATTAATGATTGTTTATTTCTTCCTTTCTAATCTTCATTTATTTTTAATTTTTTCTTCCTTTTTTTCCCTTATTGCATTAGCTAGAACCTTTAATACAATGTGAAATAGAGTATTATTGTCTTTTTCCCAAACCAAAAGGGAGAGCCTTCAATATTTCACAAGATGCCTGATATAGGGTTTTTGTTGTTATTGTTGCTTTGCCTTGTAGACACTTTTTTTTCCTTGAAGTATAGTTAATTTAAAATGTTGTGTTAATTTCTGCTAGACAGCACAGTGATTCAGTTATTTATATTATATTATATTATATTATTATTATATATACATTCTTTTAAAAATTCTTTTCCAGTATGGTTTATCACAGGATACTGAAGACAGTTCCCTGTGCTATACAGTAGGACTCTGTTGTTTATCTATTCTACATATAATAGTTAACACGTGTTAACCCCAAACACCCAGTGCCTTTCTCCCCCATCTCCCTCCCCTTCGGCAACCACAAGTCTGTTCTCCATTGTAGACACCTTTTAATAGATTAAGGATGTTCCTATATATTCTTAATTTGCTAAGATTTTTTAAAAATAATGTTGATTCTATAATTTTTTCCTACATCTATTATAATTATGTGACTTTCTTCTTTTATTGTTAATGTGGTGAATTACATTGATTGATTTTTTTTATGTTAAACAGCTTTGCATCCTTGGAATAAACCCAGCCTGGTTGAGAAGTATGTGGCAGGGCAAAATTATGGCCCTCCAAAGCAATCTATGTTCGATTCCCCAGAATTTGTGACTGTAGTACATGGCAAAGGGAAATTAAGATAGCAGTTGGAATGAAGGTTGCTAATCAGCTGATCTCAAAATAGGAAGGTTACATCATTTTTATTGTATTGCTGGATTTGGTTCTGGTTTGTTACTAAGTTTATTAATTTTTGCATTTATGTTCATGAAAGAAATTGGTCTATTATGTTCCTTTCATGTATTGTCCTTGAGAAGTCTTTTGTATTAAGGTTATGTTGGTCTAATAAAACAAGTTGGGATATGTTCCCTCTTTCAACTATTCTTTGGAAGAATTTGTATAAGATATGCATAATTTTTTTCTTAAAAGTTTGGTATAGTTCAATTATGAAGCCATTTAGCCTCAAGTTTCCTTTGTGGGAAGGTTTAATATTATGAATTCTTAAGGGAACTCTCCTACACTGTTGGTGGGAATGTAAACTGGTACAGCCACTATGGAGAACAGTATGGAGGTTTCTTAAAAAAATGAAAATAGAGCTACCATATGATCCAGCAATCCCACTCCTGAGCATGTATCTGGAGAAAACCACACTTTGAAAAGACACATGTGCCCCAATGTTCACTGCAGCACTATTTACAATAGCCAGGACATGGAAGCAACCTAAATGTCCATCAACAGAGGAATGGATAAAGAAGATGTGGCACATATATAGAATGAAATATTACTCAGCCATTAAAAAGAATGAAATAATGCCATTTGCAGCAACTTGGATAGACCTAGAGATTGTCATACGGAGTGAAGTAAGTCAGACAGAGAAAGACAAATATATGATATCACTTATATGTGGAATCTTAAAAAAGGCTATGGGACTTCCCTGGTGGCACAGTGGTTAAGAATCCGCCTGCCAACGTATGGACACGGGTTCGAGCCCTGGTCCAGGAAGATCCCACCTGCTGCAGAGCAACTAAGCCCATGTGCCACAACTACTGAGGCTGGGTGCTACAACTACTGAAGCCCGTGCACCTAGAGCCTGTGCTCCTCAACAAGAGAAGCCACCTCAATGAGAAGCCGGTGCACCGCAATGAAGAGTAGCCCCCACTCACCGCAACTAGAGAAAGCCCATGTGCAGCAATGAAGACCCAATGCAGCCAAAATAAATAAATAATAAAAATTTTAAAAGGCTACCAAACAGAAAAAGAGTTACAGATGTAGAAAATAAACTTATGGTTACTGGCAGGTAAAGGAGTGGAGGGATAAATTGGAAGATAGGGATTGATACATATACACTACTACATATAAAAGAGATAACTAATAAGAACCTACTATAGCACAGGGAACTCAATACTTTGTAATGGCCTATATGGGAAAAGAATCTAAAAAAGGGTGGATATGTATACATAACAGATTCACTATGCTGTACACCTGAAACTAACACATCATTGTAAATCAACTATATTCCCAATAAAAATTATTTAAAAATATGAATTCTTTAATTGTCATAGAATTTTTGACATTCTCTATTTCTTTTGTTAATTTTTGGTAAGCTGCATTTTCTAGAAACTTACCTACTTCATTTAAATTTTCAAATTTATTGACATAGATTAGTCTTATGACTTTCCTATGACCGTAAGATTGTAAAATATCCTCACTTTCATCTACTATATTAATTTTGCATGCTCTTTTTTTTAAATCACAAAGGGTTTATCGATTTTATTAATCTTTCTAGAGAACCAATTTTTGGCTTTACTGAATTTCATTATTGCTGATTTATTATTTCTCTCCTGCTTTCAGTGGGTTTAATATGATGCTCTTTAAAAAAGTTTCTTGATATAGATGTTTATTGATATTCAGCTTCATTTCAGACATATGGTTTTAAAGCTATAAATTATCCTCTAAGCATATATTTAACTGTATCCCTCAAATTTTTTTAAAAATAAATTTATTTTTGGCTCCGTTGGGTCTTTGTTGCTGCACGCTGGCTTTCTCTAGTTGCAGCAAGCGGGGGCTCCGCTTTGTTGCAGTGCATGGGCTTCTCATTGTGGTGGCTTCTCTTGTTGCAGAGCATGGGCTCTAGGCACGTGGGCTTCAGTAGTTGTGGCTCATGGGATCTAGAGCGCAGGTTCAGTAGTTGTGGTGCACGGGCTTAGTTGCTCTGCGGCCTGTGGGATCTTCTTGGACCAGGGCTCGAACACATGTCCCCTGCATTGGCAGTTGGATTCTTAACCACTGCACCACCAGGAAAGCCCCTATCCCTCAAATTTTGATATGTAATAATTTTGTTATGGTTTACTGCAAAATATTTTCTAATTTGCACTGTGATTTATTTTTGCTCCATGGGTTATCTAGAAGTATATTATTTTGATTAACAAACATATGGAGATTTTCCAATTATCTTTTTGTTATTAATTTTTAGCTTAATGGCATTATAGTCAGAAAGCAGCATATTCTGTATTATTTCAATCCTATAAAATGTATTTGTGTTTACAATAGAACTACCATATGACCCAGCAATCCCACTACTGGGCATATACCCTGAGAAAACCATAATTCAAAAAGAGTCATGTACCAAAATGTTCATTGCAGCTCTATTTACAATAGCCAGGAGATGGAAACAACCTAAGTGTCCATCATTGGATGAATGGATAAAGAAGATGTGGCATATATATACAATGGAATATTACTCAACCATAAAAACAAACGAAATTGAGCTATTTGTAATGAGGTGGATGGACCTAGAGTCTGTCATACAGAGTGAAGTAAGTCAGAAAGAGAAAGACAAATACCGTATGCTAACACATATATATGGAATTTAAGAAAAAAAAACCTCATGAAGAACCTAGGGGTAATACATGAATAAAGACACAGACCTACTAGAGAATGGACTTGAGGATATGGGGAGGGGGAAGGGTAAGCTGTGACAAAGTGAGAGAGTGGCATGCACATATATACAGTCCCAAACGTAAAATAGATAGCTAGTCGGAAGTAGCCGCATAGCACAGGGAGATCAGCTCGGTGCTTTGTGACCACCTAGAAGGGTGTGATAGGGAGGGTGGGAGGCAGGGAGACACAAGAGGGAGGAGATATGGGAACATATGTATATGTATAATTGATTCACTTTGTTATAAAGCAGAAACTAACACACCATTGAAAAGCAATTATTACTCCAATAAAGATGTAAAAAAAATGTATTTGTGTTTACTTTACTGCTCAGCATATAGTCAATTATACATAAAGAATGTATATTTTGTTGGTGGTGGTTACAGTGTTCTACATATGTCCATTAGTTGGATTTGCTAATTGTGCTCAAATCTTCTATAGTCTTAATGATTTTTTTGTGTTCTGGTTCTATCAGAGAGATGTGTTAAGATCTTCCACTATGATTACAGATTTATCAAATTCTCCATATGATTTACACATTTTGAGACTATGTTATCAAGTACATTTATCACTATAAAGTTCTCTTTATCTCTAGTAATACGGCTTTTGTTTGCATGATATAGCTTTTCCCATCCTTTTCCTTTCAACTTTCTTGTATACCTATCCCTATGGTTTATACATGTCATTTCATAGCATAGTTAGGTGCTTCTTTTTCATTCATTATTTTTTTAACTCAGTTTGACAACCTTATTAGTATGATGCTGATGTTCCCTCTGCCCGGGATACTCTTCTTGTCCACATTCCCTCTCTTCCCTACTCCTACTAGTTCTTCAGATTTCAACTCAAATAAGAGCATTCCCTGATGCCCCAGCCCCAGACTAGATCAGGCCCTTCTGTTAAAATTTTCTCATAGGACCTTATAATGTTTCCTTATAGCATTTGTCTCAGTTTGTAATGACATATCTTCATGACTGATTTCTGTTTCTCTCCTTTATTAGTTTTAAAGCAGTTATCATATAGTTTGTTCCTCACAGTATGCTGGATGCTGGGTACATCACTGGCACATAAAAATAATTCAATATATATTTATCGAAAAGCTCAACAATTCTTAACTACAACTCAAATCTCTCTCCTAATCTGTAGATGCATTTATGCAACTATCTCCCGGACATCTGTACTTGAAAGTTCTGTAACATCCCTCAAATTCAATATGTCCAAAACTTAACTCATTATATTTCCTCTTCAAATCTAGACATCACCTTTAATTCTGTCCTACCACCACAGTTCCCAACTATATCCAATAGGAAATAAAGCCTTACTAATTCTATCTCATAAACATCTCTCATATTCTATTGTTCCTTTTCTATTCTAACTTCTGCTGCTTTAACTCAAGCCCTGGTCATCTCTCACTTGGTTGAACTAGACTTTCTGTCTTGAGGCTTACAGCTTTTTCCTGCCATGCCATCTATATCAGCACTCCCATCACGGCGTTAAGAATATTGTCAAAATTTTGAAGCTGGTAACGTCACTGTCCTATAAAAACAAACTCTTCAGTGGTTCATTGCTGCCAGGATAAAGTCCAAACATAATATACCAAGTTCTTCAGGATTTAGTCCCTCCCAATGTCTCCTAGCTTCATTCATACTACACTCCTTCTACCTCATGCTCTAACACACCTTGCTGCCTTACAGTCCTGCCTTTTCTCATGCTGCTCTCTGTCTAGAATGTTTTTCCCTTTTTTATCCTCACAGAGAATAGCTGTTCAAGACTAGACTCAAGCATTACCTCTTTTCCGAAGCATGATTTAAGCCCCAGGCAGATGTAACTATCTACTCTTTGGTGCCCTCAACTCTGACCCACATATGCATCTATCCAAATACTACCAATTACACTCTTCTGTATTAAACTTATATGTTTACATGTCTATGCTTGAATAAGAACTCCTAGAGGACAAAAAAATCTTGCCTTACTCAGCTTGTGTTTCCAAGATCTAAGAAATGGAAGATGTTCAATAGTTGATGATAAATAAAGGGAAAAAGGAGAAAACCATTAACTGTAAGGAGGCAAAAAAAATTCTTTAGGTTACTGAGTGGAGAGGATGCACGCACATACACACACACACACCCCTTTCTAAAGCAACTATTTAATTATGATTCTAGGGAGTTGCTCTTTTCTATGTACATGGAAAATACATTTGAGAAAAATAATATCTTTCTATTCTATTTGTATTGTGGAATCACAGGCTTACTTGTTTCACCCTCCCAAGAGAAAGCATGGACCACATAGACCAGTTATATATTTTATATATATATATATATATTATATATATAATATATATACACACACAGACATGCACATACACACATACATATACACAAAAGTATAAATATGTAAAGTGTTAAAAATAACCCAAGATCAGGTATCATAGCAATTTTATGGCTTTAAATATTAGAAAAATAAACTATCATTTTCAGAACTCAAAAATAGCCCATAAAATTTATTTTAAATATTTAAAGGACTCCTTCAGTTAGCAATTCCAAGGAAAATAAAATAGCTGCTTTTTAAAAGACGGCCATAAAGTAATTACAGTTAATAATTGCTTTGCAGGTTATAGAAAGAGCATAAGAATTAAAAGTATTTTATTATGTCATCAATGACAGGTATTAATTCCTTATATTCACTAATATGTTAATGAAACAACTAATCTATGATTGTTTAAGGGTATTTCTGATATTTTTAAATGACATTAATATTAAATAAGAAAAGCTTTATGTTAAATCATGGAAATATAATTTTCAAACTTTATAAGGATTCAAACTAAAGGATTATATTGTATTATGTAACCTAAGGGAACAGGTTAGAATAAAATGACTATTCTAATAAAAATAAATTTCAGTATTTTAAATACTTTAAGAATTTCTGAGGGTGCAAATACTTTTTAAGAGATTTCCTACCTCCTTAAGAGTAGAAGCCACTTAAGTATGCATAACAGAAGAATTAAATAAATTTTATATATTCCTTGGGAATATATAAAAATAACAAATTTCCCCTTTGTTATGAGCAGCAAACTTTAAAACTACTCACTACTCATGAATCTCTAAGATTCTACACACGAGGAGATGACAAAGCCAAACTAGGCACTCACAGGATTAAAGAACTATTGATCATGCAGAACATCTACAGTTATTTGACTGTTTTGAGGTGCTCTGGCCCTTGCTTAAAGAATCTGCCCTAAGAAGAGTTCTATCTTTACGAAAAAGAAATTATATTTTTCACCTCAAGTCACAATAGCAAAGTATTAAATTTCGGTTGAAAAGAATACACTGCTATATGAACTAAAGCAAAAAAGAAATGAAGAAATAAGCTACACACTGCAATTCATTACTGACGTTACTGTTAGATTCAAAAAGAAAAGTGGATGCTAATGAAATAATTAATATTGTTAAACACCTCTAGAGTGGAAATGAGATTCAGTGTAGTCAAATTTGATTCCATGTTACTCTCAAAGAAAATATGTATTTCTTTTAAATTAATACAACCACTACTGAAACTCACTTGGATAAATCATACAGGCATAAAATCGCTCCAAGGTTATTTTTAGTGTTTTAAGAGATGTTAATTTGAAATTTGAGGTATGTAAACCACAAATGCAGATTAAATTATTTGAAAAACGAGATCAGGTGTTCTTTATTCTATTGGAAAGTAATACCTCTAAAAGCAATAATTACCTATATGTTGTACTTTATATGAAAATGGCAATACTGACACACTGCCATCCATCCATTCATCTAGACATTCAATTACTGAACACCAATGGCTCAAGCACTATGCTAACTGCTGAAGATAAAAAGGTAAGCAAAAACAATCTCCCAGGGATTAGCTAGAATTTAGTATCTAATTATACTTATGATATGTGCAATGAAGTAAAAAGTACTAGGTATTATAAAGAGATCTATTTCCTCAAGAAAATGACATTTAAGTTGGCACCAGAGGATTATTAGGAATTAGCTAGCTAGGTTGGGGGAGTTGGAGCATGTGTGTGTATGTTTTCATTCTAACTTAGAAGGTGCATCACATGCAAAGGCCCTTAACCGCTAAGGGGTTTAATGTACTGGCAGCTATGAGAGCAGGACAGTGGACAAGAGTACAGTGAGCATAGACTGAGAGTCAGTAGGGGGTCAGATCAAGTAGGACCTTGAAGGTAATGTCAAAGATTTTCAATGTATCCTAATGGGAAGTCACTTAAGAATTTTAAGCAAAGAAGTGCCAAGATCAGGAATTGCTGTTCATTCTAATTGCTGCATGGAGACTTGGGGCAGGGGGTGAGTGACAGCAGAATAAATGCAGGTGGACCAGGTAGAAAACCCAGGTACAAGATGACAGAAGTTGTCCTGATAACAGAGATAGTAGTCATTTGGACTAGATGACGGTGACATAGACGCATGTCAATTCAAGATATATCCTGAAAGTAGAATCAATAGGACTGATGATGGATTAGATGTAGGGGTGAGGCCCAAATTCTTGGCTTAAGAAAATTTCTATGTCAGCCAAAACTGAAAATTATTTCTAAATCACATCAATTATATGATATATTATTCCCTATCTACAAAGTCTACGAGATTAGGAAGAGATTTATGACCAATACTAGTAATAAATATAACCAGGTAACTGGGATCACAGAGAGAGTAATTTCATGGTATTTGCGGCATAGGGTTATGGGGGACTGATGGCTTTTAAAACCAAAACTAATTGAGAGGCTAAAGGAGCATTTAGTGACTTTCTTTTTCCCTTTTTCTTTATAATTCATTATTCTCCATATGTCTTCTTTTATCTATTTCAGCCCCAAAGGAGAAATCTTAGATACACTTACTCCTTTTTTTCTCTACACTGTTCCCATCTCTGTACCCTGTAACTTGAGTTCACTTGATTTCTAGAGTAGAGAGCCTGGGTAAAACAATATTCCTAGCATTTCACCTTCCAGTTTCCCCACTCATATGAAATTTCCAGCCATCTTCTTTCTGTAGGGAACAGCACAGCAAAACATGGGTTTCTGCGTTGTTAACAATTTAATTTCTCCAGTGTTGAATTGTACCTTTCTCTTCATGTGTACTATGAAACAGAATGGATGATGACCATTGACAATAACAACAGCCATACTATTCTGTGGAACTGTATATCCATAATGGGACGAATTTCATTTCTCTGTTTTGTTGAAATTTACCAAACAAGAGTTTAAAAGACCTCCTTAAATATCTTAAAGTTAACAGTGAAGTGATATATAGTATAGAGAAAATTTAACGTTTACACATCAAAAACTAAATAATGTATTAGCCATTTTTTTTTTTTTTTTTTTTTGGCCGTGATGTGCAGCATGCAGGATCTTAGTTCCCTGACCAGGGATCTAACCCATGCCCCCTGCACTGGGAGTGCAGAGTCTTTACCACTAGACCACCAGGGAAGTACCACATTAGCACTTTTTTGGAAGAGAAAAAAATCTTTCAGACCCTTGATATTAGCTTAAATTATTTTTACTGTAATGTTACTTAGCAGTATATGGATGTAAAATCCTTATGCTTATAACTCTTATGCCAAATATGTATATAAATCTATGAAACCAAAATAGATTTAAAATAAACTCAAGAAAAAACCAATAAAATTCAAAATAACAGTATTAAATACAATGAAACCATTTTGCTTTAATTCCATCCTGTTTGCTATATGAATCTTGTACTGACTGCTCCAAAAACCTCCTTTATTTTGTTTATGCCTATCCTACTATGTATAAGAGCCTTTTCTCTATTTAAACTGCTGTGAAATTTTATTCATTCATTACCTGATTGACACTATTTAGGCTTTACTATTTACAAATACAACATTTATGTAGCAAGTGTGCGACTGTAATATCATTATTAGATTGAAATAATTAAAGCTGTACTATTTGGCACCAAAATTATGCTAAACATAATCATAAACAGAGATACTAAAATTACTTGACAGGACTCACTAAGTCCTTTTTAAAATAAAAATAAAAAATTGTAATTCTCATAGAAAACTCACAAACATCAAAAAATATTCAGGCTGAGAACCATAGGCCAAGCCAAAGACATGACTCAAAGAGGTGGAATGAGTGGCTCAAGAGTCAGGGCCAGGAACAGAACCTATCTGTATGCATGTGTGTCTTATCATACTCTATTGCTTCTATTATATTAAGATGAATTTATATAACATAGACTTTATAAAACCATTCTAACAATTCACTATTCAGCAACTGAGCAAAATTTCACTTAAGAGGAGAAACAAAATGATTCTTTCACCAACCGAAACAGATTAACACATTTTTTTTTAAAAGTATAAAAGTACATCAGTATGTACCATGGATGAGAATAAGCCCACCCAGCCTCCTGCATGTGATTTATGCCAAGATATGGAAAATTTTATTCCCCCTTCCCACTGTCTTTCTCTCATTCTTGGGCCAGTGTTTCTCTTATCTTCAGATATGTATTTTCAGATACTGTTTACTCCCTATGAATAAACCTCAAAATCAACAAGCCCCAAACCAAAGCTGCTATTTTTCCCCAGCAAAAAAAACCCTATCTCTTTCTTATTTTAATTAACAGTTCCATTGGAGAGTAGAAAGTTAGAAACAGATTTTTCTTTGACTCCTTCCAGTCTCACCATATCCAACCTGTACAAGAATATCCATTAAATTCCTAGCAGAAGACCTGTTGACATAAAACTTTTGGCATATTCCTTAATTTTTTGAAATATTGACCAATAACCTTCTAAAAATTTTCTACAAATTATATTTCCATATCCTCGCAAACACCAGGGAAAAATGCTTTCTAATGCCCACATTATAGTCTATAAGATTTATCATAATTTATTTGGATTCCCCTAATGCTGGACATTTTGGTGACTTTAGAAGTTTTACTATAATACATACTACTGGAAAATTTTTCATTTTATAAATCTTAATGCAAGTTTCAGGTTATTTTCTTAGAATATGAAAAATTCAATGCCTTTGAAGTATTTATTTCCAAATTGCCTCTAATAAAATTATGCCATTTCCATTTTCATCACACATGAGGCTATTTTACTACTTTCTCAGCTCCATTATTTACTGTCTATGAGACCACTTGTACTTCAATTTTCTCATCTTTAAAATGGAGATAATAACAACACCTACCTCAAGGGTTGTTTATGAAGGTTAAAATGGTTATTACACATAGAGCTTTTAGAAAAGTCCTTGGCACTCCTGAACCACCAATGGGTCAAAGAAGAAATGAGAAAATATCTTGAGCAAACAAAAAGGAAAACAGAACAAAGCAAAACTTAAGGAATGCAGCAAAAGCAGTTCTAAGAGGGAGGCTTAAAACGATAAATGTTTGCATTAAGAAAAAGATCTGAAATAAAAAACCTAACTTTACACTTCAAGAAATGAGAAAAAGAACAAACTAAGCCCAAAGTTAGCAGAAGGAAGAAAATAATAAAGCTTAGAGAAGATACAAATGAAATAAAGACTAGAAAGACAATAGGAAAAAGTCAGTAAAACTGAGAATTGGTTTTTGAAAAGATAAAATTGACAACCTTTTAGCTAGACTAACCAAGAAGATAAGAGAGAGGACTCAAACAAAATCAGAAGTTAAAAAAAAATTACAAATGATACCAGAGAAATACAAAGGTTCATAGGCAGCTACTATGAACAATTATACATGAACAAATTAGATAACCTAGAAAAAAATGAATGAATTCCTAGAAATATATAAACTACCGAGACTAATTTATGAAGAAATAGAAAATCTGAACAAATAAGTAACAAGTAAGGAAATCAAATCAATAATCGAAAACTTCCCAACCAAGAAGAGCCCAGGACCAGATGGTTTCACTAGTGATTTCTATCAAACATTTACAGAAAAATTAAAGCCAATCCTTCTCAAACCCTTCCAAAAAACTGAAGAGAAGGGAACACTCTCAAACTCATTTTATGAGGCTAGCTTTACCCTGACACCAAAGCCAGATAAGGACATTACACAACACTTAGTAGTGTACACCAATATCTCTGATGAATACAGATGCAAAAATTCTTAACCAAATACTAGCAAACCAATTCAACAGCACACTAGAAGAATCATATATCATGATAAAGTGGGATTTATCCCTGGGAAGCAAGGATGGTTCAATATGTGCAAGTCAATAAGTGTGATACATCACATTAATAAAATGAAAGATAAAATCATATGATCATCTCAATAGATGCAGAAAAAGCATTTGACAAAATTCAACACTCTTTCATGATAAAAGCTTTCAACAAATTTGGTATAGAATGAACATATCTCACATAGTAAAGGTCATATATGACAAGCTGACATCTAACATCATACTCAACAGTGAAAAGCTAAAGCTTTTTTCTAAGGTCAGGAACAAAACAAGGATGTCCACTCTTACAACTTTTATTCAAGAGTACTGGAAGTCCAATTAGGCAAAAGAAAAAAAAAGAAAAGAAAAGAAATAAAAGGCATCCAAATTGGTAAAAAGGAAGTAAAATTATGTCTGTTTGCAGATGACACAGTATATCTAGAAAACCCTAAAGACTACCAAAAAAATTTGTTAGAACTGATAAATTCAATAAAGTTGCAGAATACAAAATCAACATTAAAAAATCAGCTATATTTCTATACACTAACAATGAACTATCCAGAAAAGAAATAAAGAAAATAATCCCATTTACAATAGCATCAAAAACAACAAAATACTTAAGAATAAAGTTAACCCAGGAGGTAAAAGATATGTACACTGAAAACTATAAGACACTGATGAAAGAAATTGAAGACACAAATAATGGAAAGATGTCTCATGTTCATGGACTAGAAGAATTAATATTGTTAAAATGTCCATATTACCCAGAGCCATCTACAGATTCCATGCATTTTGAATGCACTGAATTCCTATCAAAATTCCAGTTGCATTTTTCACGGAAATAGAAAATGCAACTCTAAAAATTAATATGGAAACACAAAAAAACCCAAATTGCCAAATCGATCTTGAGAAAGAACAAAACTGGAAGCAACATACTTCCTGATTTTATACTAAAAGGCAATAGAAATTAAAACATTATGGTACTGACAGAAAAATAAGATATACAGACCAATGGAACAGAATAAATAGCCCAGAGATACATGCATGTATAAATGGTCAACTAATATTTGACAAGGGAGACAAGAATACTCAATGTGGAAAAGATAGTCTTTTCAATAAATGGTATTGGGAAAAGTAGATATTCGCATGCAAAAGAATGAAATTGGACCCCTATCTGACTCCACTCACAAAAATTAACTTGAAATGAATTAAAGATTTATATGTAAGACCTGAAATGTAAAACTCCTAGAAGAAAACAAAGGGGAAAAGCTCCTTGACATTGGTCTTAGCAATGGTATTTTTGGATACAAGACCAAAAGCACAAGTAACAAAAGCAAAAATAAACAAGAGGGATGACATCAAACTAAAAAGTTTCTGCACAGCAAAAGAAACAATCAATAAATGAAGAGACAACCTCCAGAATGGGGAAAAATATTTGCAAACCATTTATTTAATAAGGGGTTAATATCCAACATATATAAGGAACCCACACAATCCAACAGCAAAAAAACCCCAAACAATCCAATTAAAAATTGGGCAGAGGAAGGGCTTCCCTGGTGGCACAGTGGTTGAGAGTCCGCCTGCCGATGCAGGGGATGCGGGTTGGTGCCCCAGTCCGGGAGGATCCCACATGCCGCGGAGCGGCTGGGCCCATGAGCCATGGCTGCTGAGCCAGCGCGTCCGGAGCCTGTGCTACGCAACAGGAGAGGCCACAACAGTGAGAGGCCCGTGCAAAAAATAAATAAATAAAAAATAAAAATAAAAAAAAATTGGGCAGAGGAGCAAACAGACATTTTTCCAAGATGACATACAAATGGTCAACAAGTAAATAAAAAGATGATCAACATCATTAATTATCAGGGAAATGCAATTTTTTTCTTTTTTAAAAAATTTTTTATACAATTTTAAAGGTTATTTTCCATTTACAGTTATTACAAAATACTGGCTATATTCCCCATGTTATACAATACATCCCTGAGCCTATCTTACACCCAATAGTTTGTACCTCCCACTTCCCCATCCCTTTATTGCCCCTCCCCTTCCCCACTGGTAACCACTAGTTTGTTCTCTATATTGGTAAGTCTGCTTTTTTGTTGCATTCACTAGTTTGTTGTATTTTTTAGATTCCAAATATAAGTGATAGCATGCAATTTAAAACCACAATGAGATATCACCTCACAACTGTTATAATGGCTATTCTCAAAAACACAAGAGATAACAGGGACATCCCTGGTGGCTCAGTGGTTAAGAGTCCACCTGCCAATGCAGGGGACATGGGTTCGATCCTTGGTCTGGGAAGATCCCACATGCCACGGAGCAACTAAGCCCGTGCACCACAACTACTGAGCCTGTGCTCTAGAGCCTGCGAGCCACAACTACTGAGCCAGCACGCCACAACTACAGAAGCCCGTGTGCCGCAACTACTGAAGCCCATGTGCTCTAGGGCCCGCGTGCTGCAACTACTGAGCCCATGTGCTGCAACTACTGAAGCCTGTGTGCCTAGAGCCCGTGCTCCACAAGAGAAGCCACCGCAATGAGAAGCCCACGCACCACAACAAAGAGAAGCCCCCACATGCCGCAACTAGAGAAGGCCCGCACGCAGCAATGAAGACCCAACATAGCCAAAAACAAATAAAGTGGAGAAAAGGGAACCACTGTATACTGTTGGTTGGAATGTAAATTGGCATAGCTACTATGGAAATGGTATGGGGCTCCTCAAAAAAATTAAAAATAGAATTACCACGTGATCCAGCAATCCCCCTTCTGGGTATATATCTGAAGGAAATGAAACCATTATTTTGAAGAGGTATTTGCAATCCCATGTTCATTGCAGCATTATTCACAATAGGCAAGACATGGAAACAACCTAAATGTCCACTGACGGATGAAGAGATAAAGAAAATGTGCTATATACAGTATTTATAATGAAATAATATTTAGTCATAAAAATAAAGGAAATCCTGCCATTTGAGACAACCTTGATGTTATTATGCTGAGTGAAATAAGCCAGATAGAGATGAACAATGTATAATCTCACTTATACATGGAATCTAAAAAAGCTAAACTCAGAAACAGAAAGTAGAATTGTGGTTGCCAGGGAATGGGGATTGAGGGAAATGGGTACAAAATCTCCAGGTATAAGATGAATAAATTTGGGGGATCCAATGAATAGCATAGTGACTATATTTAACAATACTGTATTATACACTTGGAAGTTGCTAAGAGAGTGGATCTTAAATGTTCTCACAATAACAAAAAAGTAACTATGTGAAGTGATGGATGCAGTTAACTAATCTTATTGTGGTAATCATTTCACAATACATACTTGTATCATATTATCACATCGTACACCTTAAATTTATACAATGTTCTGTCAATTATATCTCAGTGAAGCTGGTGGGAAAAAGGCCCTGGCACACAGTAAGTGCACAATGGATACTAATTTATTTGAATTTCTCACCAACATTAATGGTTAGAAGATAGAATTGATAGAGATGGAAGGTTTAAGTTTGGAGAAGAGAATGAAAATGACTATACATAGAAAAGTTTGCAGGTCACAGAGACAGAAGTTCTCTGGAGCACAATGGGAAGATTTGAGAAAGATGGAGAAATGGGTCAAATGAGGAGCTATTCAAAGCAGTATGAAGATGTGAGTTCAGAAGATAACAGAAAACAAGGCCTGTATTTCTGCCAGTTGGCACAGGTAAACAGTGATATGAGGCATAGTCAAATTATTTCTAGGTCTTTTGAAAGAGTATGGGTACACTCTTTGGTTTATGCGATGGTCCTGAAGATATGAATAGAGGATGCTATGGCATGCAGAAGTAAATACCCTTTCAACTTTACCACGTGTTGCCATATAGCTAACTATCGGCATTGCAGGGATAATAATTTCAGTTCTGGCTTCCAATTCAGTGTTTCCTTCATTACAACAAGTTGACACTTTCTCCTAAATCTTATTCCTGGATTTGTAACTAATTACTTGGAATACATAATCATTTAAACATAGTTTTATTTTTCCTTAGTTGTATTCAGTTTGCTACAAAGAAGCTCATTTGGTATTTTCTTGTGCAGTCATTGTCTCATTAGATCTTCACATAATTTTTCACTACACAAAGGGATGTACTGGCATTTCAACATGTGCTTTCTCCTCTTGAACATTTTAAACATATAAAACCAGTATCAACATTAATCCCTACTGTTAATAGTTTTCAATTCAAAATAGACCTCTTTAAAGAATCTTAAGGTGGAAGAGATATTAAAAACCATTTAATCTCTCATTTTTTTGGATGAACAAACTTACCTGAGAAAATATTAAAACTTGTCCAAGTTCACAAAATTAACATCAAAGTTAATACTAGATTCTAGGTTTCCAGATTTTTAATCTACTGCTCTACTCTTAATCTGTTAGTATTTTTAAATTCCATTTTATGTTCTTGACAAATCAGCCTTCAAATTTCACAATACTCTAGAAGATTTTCGATGGTGTTTTGAAGCTCCGCAATTCCCAGGTGACTACCTCTTCCAACAAATATTTTCAGATTATATATTATGATCAAAACATAGGTGGTAAAAGAGATATAAATGAAATAAAATACCTTCACTACCCAGAAGCTTACAAGATAATAAGGAAACAAAGATATATGCCAAAAAATTTAAAACAATAAAAATTAACATATGGCTATGGTCTAAAAGTAGGATAAGACAAATTATTAGGTATGTAGAGAGAATGAAATCAAAACAATGTAAAGAGATAAGGAAGACAATATTGATATAGACCTGTGCTATCCAATATATTAACTGTTAGCCCCATGTAGCTAAATTTAAAATAAATAAATAATTTCAAGTTCAGTTTTTCAGTCACACTAGCCACATTTCAAGTGCTCAATAGCCCCATGTGGCTCGTGGCTGCAATACCGGACAACATAGTTACAGAACATTATACCATAACTGCAGAAAGTTGTACTGGACAACACTGATGTCTGTGATGGATAAAATGGCAAGGAGACAGGATATTTCAAGTCAAGAATAAGAGAGGAAAAGTAAGGAAACATGCCTGAAAGGAACACAAAGGTATCAATAGAACTAGAAGATAAAATGTAATCAAATTGAAAAATTTGAACTTTGATATTCAATAAAGAATATACGAGTCTTCTTAAGGAGCAAAAGATCACAAACATTTGCCTTTAAAGAATTTTAAAGAGATCTTATTGTTTATTATGGAACATATGTGAAATGACTGGAGGCAGTAAAATGCTGGGCCATAGGGTATATATACACATACATAAGCAGAGCTTCAGTAAATATTGCTAAACAGTTTTCCAAAGTGCTTGAACCAATTTATACCCCACCAGCTCTTTATGAGCATTCCAGTTGTTTGACATCCTTGCTAACACTTGGTATTGTACACTAATAATTTGATGATCCAACCAAGACTAATCACATTTTATTCTAAAGCTTCTAGTCTACAATATTTTTTAAATTTCTAAAATCTTTGGCCATTAAATAATAATTATAATAAAATATTAAATATATTATTCTTGATTTAATCCTTGCTAGAAAGTAAATGATGAATACATAAAATCTCTTCCATGATATACAAACAGTATTCCCTACATTCTGTAATATAAGAATTCTGTAAACTCAAGAATTCCAAGATTGGTCTAAATAATAAGATCAACAAAATTCATAGCTACATTAATTCATCTATCGTACAAGTTTAAATAATGAATAGGGACTTTATTAAATTTATATTGGTAGACATACAATTAAATTATAATATTAATCACAATTTTGAGTCAAGAACTTGTAAAACTTTCAAAATCACCTCTTTTCTATTATGTTTGATTCATAGTTACATCCTCAACATTCTAGTTTCCTCTCATTACAGGTGAAAAAAAATACAAATACTGAAAAGGTGCTAGGCATATTATTAATACTTTAGTTCTATTCCCTGGCTTTGACATGGAAATGCTATGCAAATGCTATGCTGAATCAGTGAGAATAATCAATCTACATCTTTTCTAAGTCTCACAATCATCCCTCTGCAAGCATTTATTATTATAACCATTATTATTATTAGGTCTTTTGTCTTATTTTTAGAAAAAAACCTCATATACAAACTTTATTGAGGTATAACTGAAGTACAGTATACTGTCCTATGTGATAGGCAGAATTCTAAGATAGCCCCCAGATCTCCAGCACCTCCTCCTACTACTCACGTGATTATATTACGTTACAAGAGATTATGAAGATGTAATTATGTTTGCTAATCAGCCAACCTTAATATACAAAGATTATATGCATGGATTTAACCTAATCACATGAGCCCTTTAAAAGCAGAGTGTCTTCTCCAGCTGATAGAAGAAGAGGAAGTCAGAGATTCAAATCATGAGGGAGATACACCATATCATTGCTGGCTTGAAGACAGAGGCCACTTGGAAAGGACCTGAGAGTAGTCTTTAAGACCTAAGAGCAACATTTGGCTGACAGCCAGGAATAAAACAAGAATTTCAGTTCTACAACTGTAAGGAACCGATTCTGCCAATTTGAATAAGTGTGGAAGCTGATTTCCCCCCCCCCAAAAAGCCTCTGGAAATGAATGTAGCCCAGTTAACACCTTGATTTCAGCCTTATCAGACTCTAAACAGAAAACCAGCTGAGCCCACTCAAACTTCTGACCTACAAAACTGTGAGATAATCAATAGATGCTGTTTTAATCTGGTAAATTTGTGGTAATTTGTTAAGCAGCAACAGAAAATTAAGTGTACATATTTATAACTGTACAATTTAATTAGTTTTAAAGCAGTTTTAACAATTTAACACTGTGAAATCACTACAGTCACTCCTTACATTTTCTTTGTGCCCCTTTGCAGTCCTTTCCTCCACTCATGCCTGCAATCAACCACTGACTTGCTTTCTGTCACTATAGATTTGTTTGCTTATTATAGAATTCTGTATATATGGAATCATATTTATACATTTTGCCTGTCTTCTTTCCATTAGCCTAATGATTTTCTTTAGATTCATCCCTGTTGTTGCATGTATCAACAATTCATTCATGATTATTATTGAATTTTACTGTTCATGGTATGGATGTACCCTAATTTATCCATTCATCTGTTGATGGACATTTGGGTTATTTTCAGTTTGGGGCTATTACAAATAAAATGACTATGAACATTTTGTGCAAGTCTGTGTGTGAACATATGTTTTTGTTTTTCTTGATAAATAATATACATAAGTTTGTTTTAAGAGCCTGAGGTGGGGCAGGGAGAGGATAAGTGGCAGGCAAAGAGTTACCTTTGCTGCAAAAAATGAGAGGAACTCTTTTGAATTCCAAAAGTAGATTTCAGGAGAAGCTGTGAAGTCTCCTCTCCTGTACCTGGAAAAAACCTTGGAGGAACTAGGATTCTACAAACAGTTTGAATGATAACAAGGACAATGGGCTAACAGGCAAAGATCTAAGTCTCTTCTAAATTCTACTTTTTTTCAACGTATCTTTCTTTCCATGGTTTCATTTTGTTGTCTATATGCCTAATAAAATACAATATCACACATATTATATACAATGCATTTTCAATGCATTATTACAAAGATGCCTGCAGTCCAGATTTCTCATTTACTATGATGAACAATGTTACTTTGTCCTCTATGAACAGGCTATGTGACAACAAGAACCATGGCCCAGCCTTAACCTGACCTCTATGGAAGGACCACAGTTCAGCAAGAACTCAGCCTCTATGAGTAGTCTTCAATTAAGAAGTATTACACACATAAGCAAATAAAGAAAAGAAGTCTAAAACAAAACACATAATGGTGGACTTGTTACCACCAACTAACATTAATAAATCTGAAGTTGATTAATAAGCAAGTTTGAAAGAGCACAAGTAAGCGGTGAAATTCATTCTAGCTCTCACGGACATATCTGAGTGATTATTGGGCATTTCAGTGAATATATTTTAGGAAATATATTCAAGTGTTTTTAAAGAGTAAAAGGAATTTGAATTTATTGAGAATGATTACTTATGAAAAATATTTTCTTTTTGGGGGGACAGGTCCTAGAACACAGAGAGATGAAATATGCTCCAACTCCCCTTTTTTTTCATGATTCCTCTCCTGTGAGCCTACTCTGACCTAATCACATTTTCACTTTTTCATTGTATAGTATTCTCAAAACAGGTAAAATATAAACTAAGATATATCAGGCAGATAGCACCTGCTTGCTTCAAAAGTCATAAAACAAAGACAGAAGTAGAAGGAATACTTCCTAACTCAATGAAGTTGGCATTACACTAATACAAAAGCCAGACAAGTATCAGGAAAAGAAAACTACAAATCAACATCTCTCATGAATATAGATGCAAAAATCCCCCACAAAAATTAGCAAAATCAATCCAATAAGATATAAAAAAATTATACACCATGACCAAGTGGAATTCATTCTAGTTATGGAAGACTGGTTCAACAGTCAAAAATCAATCAAACTAATCCATCACATCAACAGGCTATAGAAGAAAAGTCACACAATCATATTAATAGAGTAGAAAAAAACATCTGACAAAAATTCAACACTCATTCATGATAAATTCAGAATGGCCAGCAAACTAGGAATAGAGGGTAACTTCCTCAACTTGATAAAGAACACCTAATAGTTAAAGCTGTTACCTACAGCTAACATCATACTTCATGGTGAGAAAATAGAAGCTTTTCTGCCAAGATCAGAAACAAGGCAAGGATGTTCCATATCACCACATCCTACTCAAAGTCTTAGCTAATGCAATAAGACAAGAAAAGGAAAAAGTATACAGATTGAGAAGGAAGAAATAAAACTGTCATTATTCACAGATAACATGGCTGTCTATGTAGAAAATCCAAAATAATCAACAACAACAAAAAAACCTCCAGGAAGTAGTAAGTTATTATAGCAAGGCTGCAGGATACAAGGTTAATATATAAAACTCAACTGTTTTTCTATATACCAGCAATAACAATTGGAAATTTAAATTAATAACACATAATTTACATTAGCACCCCAAAACCCAAAACTACTTAGGTATAAATTTAACAAAATTTGTATGAGAGCTATATGAGGAAAACTATAAAACTCTGATTTAAAAAAATCAAAGAAGAACTAAATAAATGGAGAAATACTTCATGTTCACAGGTAGGAAGACTCAATATTGTCATGATGTAAGTTCTTCCCAACTTGATCTATAGATTCAATGTAATCCCAATCAAAATACTAGAAATTTATTTTGTAGCTACTGACAAACGAATTCTCAAGTTTATATGGAAGCCAAAAGACCCAGAACAGCCAATGCAGTACTGAAGGAAAAAAAAAAATAAGTTGGAAACTGACACTACCTGACTTCAAGACTTAGTATAAAGCTACAGTAAGCAAGACAGTGCAGTATTGGCAAAAGCACAGGCAAACAGATCAACGGAACAGAACAGAGCCCAGAAACAGACCTATATAAATAGAGTCAACTGATGTTTGACAAAAAAGCAAAGGTAATAATAGACATACCTCAGTTGTATTATGCTTCACAGATACAGCATTTCTTACAAATTGAAGGTTTGTGGCAACACTGTGTTGTCAGATGACAGCATATTTTAGCAATAAAGTATTTTTTAATTAAGATATATACTTTTTTTTAGACATAGTGCTACTGCACATGTAATAGACTACAGTATAGTACAAACATAACTTTTATATGCACTGAGAAACAAAAAAATTCATGTGACTAGCTTGATTGTGATATACATTTTATTGGGGTGGTCTGGAACCAAACCCACAACATGTCCAAGGTATGCCTGTACAGTGGAGCAAAGACAGTCTTTTCAACAAATGGTGCTGGAACAACTGGACACCTATATGCAAAAAAGTGAATACAGACACAGACCTTACACCCTTCACAAAAGTTAACTCAAAATGAATCAAAGACCTAAATGTGAAATGAAAAACTATAAAACTTCTAGAAGATAACATAGGAGAAAATCTAGATGACCTTGGGTTTGGCAGTGACTTTTTAGATCCACGAAAAGAATTGAAAAGCTGGACTTTATTAAAATTAAAAATTTCTGCTCTACAAAAGACATTATCAAGAGAATGAGAAGACACATCACAGACTGTGAAAAAATATTTGCAAAAGACTGAAAAAGGGCTGTTATCCAAAATATACAAAGAATTCTCAAAAACAGTTTTTAAAAAAAAGGAACAACCTGATTAAAAACTGGGCAAAATATCTAAGCAGACACTTCACCAAAAAAAGAGATATAGATGGCAAATAAGCATATGAAAAGATGTTCAACATCATCTGTCATTAGAGAACTGCAAATCAAAACAATGAGAATTCCCTGGCAGTCCAGTGGTTAGAGTTCCACGCTTTCAGTGCTGAGGGTGCAGGTTCAATCCCTGGTTGAGGAACTAAGATCCCACAAGCTGCGTTGCACAGCCATAAATAAATAAATAAATAAATAAAATAGAAAACAATGAGATACTGCTATATACCTATTAGACCATACTGAAAACAATACCAAACGCTGACGAGGATGTAGAGCAACAGGAATCTCATTCACTGCTATTGCTGATGAGGATGCAATATTTATACAGCCACTTTGGAAGACAGTTTGGCAGTTTCTTATAAAACTAAATAAACCCTTACCATATGATCTAGCAATCAAGTTCCTTGGTATTTATTCAAGGAACCCTATAGTTGAAACCCCATGTCCACACAAACACCTGCACACGGATGTTTATAGCAGCTTTATTCATAACTGCCAAAACTTGCAAGCAACCAAGATGTCCTTTGGCAGGTAAAAGGATAAAGTATGGTACATACATCCAAACAATGGAAAGTTATTCAGTGCTAAAAAGAAATGAGCTATCAAGCCATGAAAAGACATGGAGGAACCTTAATTGCATATTACTAAGAGAAAGCCAATCTGAAAATATATATTGTGTGATTCCAACTATATGACATTCTGGAGAAGGCAAAACTATAGAGACAGTAAAAAATCAGTGTTTGCCACAGTTTGAGAGTAGGGAAGAGGTGCATAGGCAGAGCTCAGAGGATTTTTAGGGTGTTCTTGGATGATACTAAAACAGTAGATACATGCCTTCAGACATTCATCAAAATCTACAAAATATATAACACCAAATGTGAACACCAATGTAAACTATGGACTTTGAATAGTAATGATGTGTCAGTGCAGGTTCATTGATTGTAACAAATGTGCAGAATGTTGATACTGGGGTAGGCATACCTTTGCAGAGTGAGTGTGTATGTGGGAACTCTGTACTTTCTACTCAATTTTGCTGTGAACTTAAAACTGCTATAAAAATAAAATCTATTTTAAAAAGTCATACAACATGTGAATGTACTTAATACCACAGAACTGAACACTTTCAAAATGCTTAAAATGGTAAGATGTTATGTATATTTTACCACAATTTTCAAAAAGTCCTAAGAGAGTTCTAGCAATATTAGGAACTTAGAAGGTATTCTATTCAGATGTCTGTGTCTTATCCATCTCTTCTTACTCAAACCACTGCCTTACTGTTCAGACTATTGTAACAGAATAACACAGACTGGGTGGCTTGTAAACAAAGAAATTCATTTCTTACAGTTCTAGTGGATGGGAAGTCCAAGATCAAGATATCTGATGAGAGCCGGCTTCCTAGTTCACAGATGTCTGTCTTCTTGCTGTGCCCTCACATGGCCAAAGGGGCAAGGGAACTTTTATAATAACATAATCATTTAAGAATGAGTCTCCTTTAAGGCGATATTTTTCCTAACTACTTCCTTCTGGCTTAGACTTTCCATAGCAGCACTAATTCAAAGTGTGGTTCTTAAACCAGCATCACCTGGGAACAAGTAAGAACTGCAAAATTTTAATACCACCCTGTAATTTCTGATCAGAATCTACATTTTTTTTTTAAATTTATTTATTCATTTATTTATTTTTGGCTGTGTTGGGTCTTCGTTTCTGTGCGAGGGCTTTCTCTAGTCGTGGCAAGCGGGGGCCACTCTTCATCGCGGTGCGCGGGCCTCTCACTGTCGCGGCCTCTCTTGCTGCAGAGCACAGGCTCCATACGCGCAGAGCTCAGTATTTGTAGCTCACGGGCCCAGCTGCTCCGTGGCACATGGGATCTTCCCAGACCAGGGCTTGAACCCATGTCCCCTGCATTGGCAGGCAGACTCTCAACCACTGCGCCACCAGGGAAGCCCCAGAATCTACATTTTTAACAAGATCCCCAGGTAATTAGGATGCACAATAAAGTTTGAGTACAGTGTTCTAGAAGACTTAGCTCTTGTGTACACCCCCTTTTACCTCTTCCTTCAGACTCTTGGCAAGAGGCATGAATTCTAGCAATAAAGGACGCAAGGAACAACAAAAATTTAAAGTTTTTATAAAAAGAGAAAGGGTAGGGATGCAGTAGTGTCAACTTGAATTTAAAAGGGAACCAAGGGTGTAGCTGGGAAAAGAGAAACATTTATGAGAAAAATCAGTGGTATACCAAGTCAAAATGGAATGTCAGTATCAGGGACTAAGGGTAATGGGAAACAGATGAATGCATGTGAAAAGAAACAGTTCGATCGACCAAGAAATTAGGGCAAAAGACTAGGAAGAGGGTTTAATAATGAGAAAAAAAATGATACCCAACAATAATTCTCCTATTCTGAATTCTCATTTTGACCAAAATATTTCTGAACCCTTTCATCCTGAACAGATCTAAAACTATGTTTTTAAAATACCAATGTCATTCTCAGATTGCATTTACACACCAAAAGTAGAGTCTTTACAGAGAATACTCAGATTACAATAGCATCCTCATTTTATGGAAAGCAAGGCTCAAAGAATGAGCAGAGACCCCAGGAAAGCTGACATGAGATGAAACCTATTTCAGTTTTAGTATTACATACATTATTAAAACAATAAATATTGGCATTTTATACTCCAGCAATAGATGAAACATTTTTATTTACTTTGTCCTCTAGCAAAAATATTGCTAGTTGAACTTAATTTGTAAAATTTAAAGGCAGTTTCCTATAATGTTTAGGAATACAGAGTTTGACAACAGAGGAGATGGGGTTTGAATATGGTTCTGCCACTCACAAATTGTGCTAAAGACTTTAACCTCTCTGTGCCTCTGGGATTAATACTACCTACTTCACTTGGTTGTTTGTGAGGATTAAATAAGCTAAAATGACTAGCAGAAGGCCTGGTACATAGCAAATAAGAACTCAAAAATGTTAATTATTATTTTTGTGAAAAAATTCTATAAGTATTTCTTAAGGAAAAATCTTCCAAGGATAAAGGGCTACCCTATCTTATTATAATTGGAATGACTTTCTTTCATTTTAAAGAACAATATTTGAATGAAAGGAACAGTAGTAGTCTGGATTTCTGCCACCTTCCCTTTTATGAACTATTATTTTACATGTCCACAGAATCCACTATGTATATGCTTGTAGAAAAGTGCTTTGTTGAATCTTCAGACAGACTGGTCTGGTCTTTAACATAATCAATAATCAAATCTGAACGTTAGTTTTAACAGACTCAGAACAGAAGTACTGTGATCTGTTTTTACGCACACCTCACTTCTGACAACAGATGTGTAAATTTTTCCATACCAAGGAGTTCTCCAATTCTCTGTGGACATCAACTGAGTGTCCTACACGTCAATTCAATTCTGACATTAACTACCCAGAGACAGCGCAACCCCACAGGTTGCTCACTCCCGTAAGACTGCCGCAACTTCAGAAGCCAGTCAAAAGTCTTAGGCCTGGGCTTCCCTGGTGGCGCACTGGTTGGGAGTCCGCCTGCCGATGCAGGGGACACGGGTTCGTGCCTCGGTCTGGGAGGATCCCGCGTGCCGTGGAGCGGCTGGGCCCGTGAGCCGTGGCCGCTGGGCCTGCGCGCCCGGGGCCTGTGCTCCGCGGCGGGAGAGGCCGCAGCAGTGAGAGGCCCGTGTACCACAAAAAAAAAAAAAGTCTTAGGCCTTCCATCCTTCTCACCAACAGGCTATAAATCAGGGTTCCCATGACCCCCTCCTCAGATTTGCTAGAACAGCTCATGGAACTCGGGAAGGCACTTTACTTACTATTCCTGGTTTGTTATACAACTCAAGAACAGCCATGTACAAATACATCTGGGCAAGGTACTGGGGGTGGGTAGAAGTCAGTGCAGAGCTTCCATGCCCTGTCTGCGCACATCATCCTCCCAGCAGCTCAATGTGTTCACCAATCTGGAAGCTCTCCAAACCCTGTAATTTAAGAGTTTTTACAGAGGTTTCATTACATAGGCATGGCTGATGAAATCACTGTTCATTGGTGATTAACTTAATCTCTAGCCCCTCTTCCCTTTTTGGAGGTTGGGGAGTAAGCCTGAAAGTTCCAAGCTTCTTTTTTTTTTTTTTTTTTGCGGTACGCGGGCTCTCACTGTTGGGGCCTCTCCCGTTGCGGAGCACAGGCTCCGGACCACAGGCTCAGCAGCCATGGCTCACGGGCCCAGCTGCTCCACGGCATGTGGGATCTTCCCAGACCGGGGCACAAACCCGTGTCCCCTGCATCGGCAGGCGGACTCTCAACCACTGCGCCACCAGGGAAGCCCCCCCAAGCTTCTTAATCAAGGCTTGGTCTTTCTGGTCCCCATCTAGGGGCTATTTAGGGGGCCCCTTGTCACTAGTCATCTCATCTGCATACAGAAAGACACTCAAAGGTTTTAGCAGCTTGTGCGAGGAACCAGGGACAAAGACCAAACTATATGCTTCTTATTATATCACAATATCACAAGAAGTAATTCTGCAGTTAAAAATGAAGATTAAAAGAAAATTTAAAAAGATAAAAAATAAATTAAAATCAAAATGAAGGTATATCTTAGTCATTTATCCTTGCGTCTATACTCCTAATAGTCCAAAAGTACATTCAATTAAATTGCTTTAGAGGCTATTAAGTCAGAAGGCAGTAATACATTTTCACCTCCTTTTTATATCGAAGGATGAAGAAGGATAGAAAAAAAGAGATCCAGTTTTCAGATTTCTAAGAGTCTAGCTACATGTAATTGTCTTATAAAAAAGATAAAAACTGTGAAATTATTCTTTTTGTGAGGATCCATTCCTTGCAAATAACATTTCTCTTTGCTATTCCATGCCATTTAAGGAAATTACCTTAGACTCCATCTTCTTATCACCTCCTACATTCCCTCAGACCTCTGACTCCCTAGCTTATTCTACCAAATAACACAGGTCAAATTTGTGTGGTAATTTTTTAATAATTGTGTATTATTACCCATAGGTATTGTCCAGTTCATGCAACCTTAAGTGCCTCAGGACCTATGGTAAATTAGAAATGACTACAAATTCTTTGCAACTCTTTATTACATTATTTCCATACTCCTTGAATATGGGCTGGTTTTGTGACTTGTTTTGACAATATCATGTGGTAGAAGTGACACTGTGTGATTTCCAAGTCTAGGCCTCAAGAGACCTCACAGCTCCTATAAATGCTCTCTTTGAAGTCTTCCACAGATAAGCTCAGATAGCCTCCTGGAGATATATGGCCCAGCCAATATCCAGAACCAACTGCCAGCCACATGAATGAGGTCTTCTTAGACTCTCCAACCCAAACTGGGCCACCAGATAACTGCAGTCATGTAAGTAACCTTGACAAGATCAGCAGATGAATTGCTCAGCTGATCTCAGCCCAAATTACTGGCCTACAGAATCATGAACAAATAAAATAGTTGTTTTAAGCCATTAAGGTTTGCAGTAGTTTATTATCCTGTGAGAGATAACAGATACAAGCCCACAACCCCCTTCTAAATAAATGAAATTATCTTTGCATAGAGTAAAACTGAGTTGTACTACTTTGCCTTCAATTAAACCAAACCTGATAATATGATCACAACCACTGGATTGGTATTTGATCTAAAAGCAGCCACATATTACAAGACATAGGAAAAGCTAGTCATCTATAAAGTGACATGGCACAAAACTCTGCCCTAGTGGACAATTCCGTGGAAGGTAGTGACAAACAAATTCACATCGTTTATCAGGTAACAGGAATGCAATATAAACACTGAAAAACTGGTCACTAAAGCTGTTATTGCATCCTGAAAAACATAATGTAAATCCTTATCCTGTAAGCACTAGGACCCAAGGGGCTGTATGTCTACTCAGCCTCTTTGTGACCCTACTCTGGAGTGAGCCTCCATTGGCTAAGGAAATCTGAGCATTTTTCTTTACAATCTGAAAGGACCTAATACACTATATTAATTTCATCTATAGTAACATTTTATAGCGTTTTTTTTTTAAGTTTATAAAACATTTTTAAATAATCTCATTTGAAAGGCAGCATGGCTTACTGGACAGAGCACAGACTTTGGGTCAGGGAGACCTAAGTTCGATCATACTAATCAAGAAATCACTACGAGCAGTTTTAAGGATTAGAAACAAGAAAAGTTCATGTAAAAAATTTAAAGTATCTGGCAAATAACAGCATCTCAATAAATTCTATTTTTCTATAATTTAGTAAGATTTATTAAGGACACTGATTTTATCAATTGGCTTCTGTTACATAAAAAAATGCCTCAAAAACTAGTAGCTTAAAATAACAACAAATTCTGAGTCAGCAATTTAGGCTATGCTCAGCTGGGCAGTTCTGTTGATCTTGGCCAGGCTCACTCATGTGCTGTGGACAGATGCCAGGTAGACTGGCTTAAGAAGGCTCAGCTGGTATGGTTGTCTCTGTTCTAAATGATCTCTTGTCATCTATCTGGCTAGCCTAGATTTGATTACACATGGAAACATTCCTCTTAATGCCCAGGCTCAGAACTCATAAAACATCACTTCCACTGAGTTTACTGGCCAAAGCATATCACAAGGCAAGCCAAGACTTAAAAGGATGGAGAAACAAAGTCAAGGAGCTGCTTATTGTCGTCATTTTTGCAATTTACCCAGAGACCTATATATCATGTATTGTTAAGGTCTTTTTATACATGTAGATGTGAATGTTTTATGTATTTAATCATTACATTAAATCATTACAAAAAGTCCTCAAGAGAGATATAGACTAATCCTATTTTTCCATGTGGGGCAACTGCAGTGTAGAGAGCTAGGAACTAGCCCAAAATATTATTACTTATACATGGCAGAGTCAAAATTGGAAATCAGGTTTCCTAGGTTCTACCTAGTTCAATGTTTTTTCCCTTATATCATCCTATTTGTCTAGAAATTGATTGCAAGATCCTAGTGGTCCTATAACACCTCTATAAAATAGCCTCTAAATAATGTCACATAACAAAATATTTTATAATTTGAGATGTTAGTTTAAGTCATATTTGCTTGATTTCTTTGTCACAGTCTACCTAACCTAACAAAACACCTGTGGGCAACTTTAATGAAAACCTGTTTACATGGCACAGGAATCATCTTGTTTCAGTTTGGTTCTGGGCACATTATTTTTCTTTCAAACAGAATTCATTCAATGAATCTCTAATGAACACCTGTTGCCTATGTCAGTCACTGTACTAAATACTGAAGGTACAGCAAGATAATCTGCTCTTATAAACTTTATTAAAAATTTCTCCCACATTATGATGCCTTCCTTGAATCATGAATAAGAAAGAAGTATTAATAAGGGAAGTATTTATTTTTGGAGAAATTTCTGGGATATACTATTTTAATGGAAATATATTCCTTTTTACAGTCAAACCCTGCAATAGCTAATAGGAATACCAAGTTCAATAAATTGTGTCACCTGTATGTATAAACAGATATTCACAAATATGCATTTGATTACCCAAGTCAGAAGCCTATTAATCATTCTGACTCCTATCTCTATTCATCCCCCTCATCTTGGTTGATTCTACCTTCAAAATATATATCAAGTTCATCTACTACTCTCCATTTCCACTAACACTACCTTGAATCAAGCTACTACTGTCTTTTGCTCAAACCATAACTGACACCAATTTGGTCTCCTGTGTCCATTCTTGCCTTCTTAGAGGAGCGAAACATATTCTTTTTTTTTTAAAACATATTCTTAAAATATAAGTCTGATCACATTATTTCTCCTGCTTAAAACCCTTCATGACAGCTTCCCTATTCTAAATGTAATCCCTTCAGTGTAGCCTACAAGACCCTGCTTACCTTTCCATCCTCACCTTTAACCCTTCTCTTTGTTGCTCCAGTCACACCACCCTTTTCCTTTCGTACCACGCTCTTTTCACTGTAGGGCCTTTGTATGCACTGTTCCCTCTTGACGTCACTGGCCTCTTTTCATTTCTCAAGGCTCAAAAAGGCCTTTCCTAACTCCTCTCACATATGTCCCCTTCTTGTCCTATTATAGTGCCCTATTTGTTTCCTTCATAGCATGTTTTCAATTGATAAACACATACTTACTTATCTACTTGTTATATCTTTCCTACCTGGCTGTAAGTGCCCTGAGAGTACAAACTATGCTTCATTCATTACTGTATAAATACTTAGCATACTGCTTGCTACATAGTAAGTGTTCAATAAATATTTTTTAAAATAATCAATATTTAATTTTTTGTATGGTACCACATTGGTTTATTCTCCAATAACTGCAGATAATAAAAGAAGGATGGACAAAACTAAATTTACCACAGGGAATGAAAATGAAAAGATTTCCAGGGTCAACACCCAACATGAAAATACAATTTATTGCCTAAAATAAGTACCTGTTACCATCATCTTAGATTATTAATTGTCCAACAAATAAAACCTAATTCCTATGTGCCTAGAGTATGTACAGGGATAATCATATTACTGCTAGTGTGACTTTTCACAATAGGCTTTTCTCACCTCTTCTATTTCTCTATAGGAACACTTCTCAGGTTAAATACTAGGTTGCTGAAATATACAGAAATGGAATTTATACACTAATTTCAAACACAGTACAGTGTATTTCCAAAGACAGAATTACACTGTTTCCAGCATAAAAGCAATAACTAATGTTGAAATAGATTTTTAAATAATGATTCTCTGTAGGCAGTTGAAAGAGGGAATTTCTAAGGTCAGTTACTTTAAAGTGGAATAACATATCTATATGGCATGTAAATTAGTACAGTAAAACAAACTAAATAAGTTTAGATAGCTCACTAATTTAAAAAAAAATATATCAAATAGTAGTTAGCTTCAAATGAAGTGTTTTCCCAACTATATTCAGTGGCATGGCTCACGGGCCTAGCCACTCTGCAGCATGTGGGATCTTCCCGGACCGGGGCATGAACCCGTGTCCCCTGCATCGGCAGGCGGACTCCCAACCACTGTGCCACCAGGGAAGCCCCCATACTTGTCTTTTAATCTTGTGAAATAATGTTTATTGCTGCCAGTTATATAATCAGTACACCTTTCTTGAAGAAAATTAAGAAAATATTCACATACATGAAAATAAAATTATCCCAAATCCCAGCAACCAGAGAGACTAACAGTTAACATTTTATTTAACAGATAACTATATTTTAGATCAATTACAGTATTATGTAGATAAAGTCTTAAAAGAATCTAATTCTCTGAACTTATTCTGTGACTTCTATACAACTACTTCCAGACTTCTGCTCATGCCATTCTCTCCTCAAAGAATGAACCCAATCTCAATCTACTCACCTTTAAGACTGAGTTATTTAACATCCCTGAGCATCTGTTTTATCATAAGATTTTTGTGGGGATTTAGTAATGCACATTAAGAACCTAGTACAGAAGGTGCTATACAAATGGTAGTCATTGTTACAGCTAAAAAGTCCCCTCTTTAGTGGAACTTTCACAGATTACTTCAGTCCTTCTCTGATGCTATTTGTATGTCACTTACATTGGAATGCCTCATCATGAGCCAATACATGTCTTATCTCCCTCACTAGGATCTGAGATGATTTTGGCAGGTCTCCTACAACCTTATACTCCCCACAGTGTATACAAATATTTAAGGTCAATTCAATAATATTTTTTTCACACATATTACCTGTAAGTCATTGAACTGGAGACACAAAGATAAATCTCAATTTCTGCCCTCACTTAGCTTATAGTAATCTTTTAGAGGGAAAGAGACATTATTTAGTGTAAATGACTTTAGGTCCACAAACTCTTTTTTTTGAAATGCTTTGGGGGAAAATGTGTTTCAGAATTTAGAATTTCCCAGATTTTAGAAAGGCAATACAGTATATATACTATATATTAAGAAACCACTCAGCAAGGTCTAGGTCAGCACCCTATGATCCAACATTGTTATTTCTATGATGAAATGTATAAATATTTACTAACTGGTATAAATATTGACTATAAATAGCCTCCCATCAGTTCAGGTCAGGTTTTATCACTGTATTAGCTTCCAACTGCTGCTGTAGCAAATTACCACAAAACGTAGTGGCTTACACAATACAAATTTATTATCTTATACTTCTACAAGTCAGAACTCTCACTGGGCTAAAGACAAGGTGTCTACAGGGCTGCGTTCTTTTTAGAGGATAAATGGGAGAATCTGTTCTTTGCCTTGCCTGACTTCTAGACGCTGTTTGCATTCCTTGGCTCCTGGCCTTCTTTCATCTTCACAGTCAGCAATCCCATTACTCTAACCTCTACTTCTGCCATGACATTTCCTTCTGACTCCCTTGCTTCTCTCTTCCTCTAATAAGGACTCCTGTGATTACACTGAGTGCATCTAGGTAATCCAAGCTAATCTCCCCACTGCAAGATCTTTTTTTTTTTCCTTGTCTATAAATAATGTTTTATTGAAACAGTTGTACTCCTTTATTTACATTTTACTGTGGCTGCTTTTTGGCTACAATGACTGAGCTGAGTAGATACAACAGAGATCATATGGCAAATCTAAAATATTTCCTCTCTGGCCCTTTATACAAGTTCCATTGCAAGTTCTTTAATTTAATCATCTCTGCAAAGTCCCTTTTGCCAAATAAGGTAAAATGTCCATAGGTTCCAGGGATTAGGACATGGAAATCTTTGGGGGGGCCATTATTTTGCCTACCAGAGCCACCAATCTAGTCTTTTTTTTTTTTAAAAAAAAGAAACTTCTAGTTTTCAGAGTCTTTTGAACTTTAGAACTACAGGTAAGGAATTTTGGACCTGTATAACCAAAGGTAGTACAAGGCCAGTGATATAAGAAAAGCACAGGAGAACTGCAGAAATGTGATGAATGGAAAGACCACAACCAGCTAAGTATCAGGAAAAGCTCAATGAAATAGATGGAATTTGATGAGAGCCTTCAAAGATGCAAAGGATCATGACAGGTGAACACTGGTACAAGAGGTAATTTTCAGACATACTTGCTCTCAAAATTTTATAGAGACATACAAAATAGCAACAACAAATTCGGAGTCAGGAAACTACAGTATATATTCGGAGAAGAAAGAGAATGCAGTTTGACTGAACTATACAGAATAAAAGTAGAAGAATAGTGAAGGAAAAGAAGGGGAAAGATAAATTGAAGACAGATACAATGGGCTATGTTGCTTGTCAGTATGAAGAGTTTGTCCTTAATTCTGGAGGAAGTGAGCAGTCAGGTGGAAATAGTTTTGAACTGAGAAATGATGTGATATGACTGGTGTTATATTGGAGAAAGATTAACTTGGCAAGAGGAATGATTCAAATTGAGAAAGGCAGAACAGCAGCAGACAAATGACTAATCTAAAGAAGTAATAATGGGGCCTCTCTGGTGGCACAGTGGTTAAGAATCCACCTGCCCATGCAGGGTACACGGGTTCGAGCCCTGGTCCGGGAAGACCCCACATGCCGCAAAACAACTAAGCCTGTACGCCACAACTACTGGGCCTGCACTCTAGAGCCCATGAGCCACAACTACTGAAGCCCATGTGCCTAGAGCCCGTGCTCCGTAACAAGAGAAGCCACCGCAATGAGAAGCCTGTGCACCGCAACAAAGAGTAGCCCCCGCTCACCGCAACTAGAGAAAGCCTGCATGCAGCAACGAAGACACAACACAGCCAAAAATAAAAATAAATTAAATTAATAAATTTATTTTAAAAAAAGAAGTAATAGGTACTTTAGCGTGATAGGAAAAATAGAATGATGTCAAGGTAGCTAGAATTTGTTAAGAGATTGTCATCAACATGATTTTTAATAAAAGTAGCTACGAATTATAGTTTACTGTATGTCAGGCACCATTCTATGAAAGAGTTTAACTCCATTTTATAGATGAGAAGACTAAGGCATAGAAAGTGTAAGCAATCCTACACTGAGTAAGTATCATGGCTGGGATTTGAATCCAGGTGTATATGACGCCAAAGTCCAAATGAATGTGAGCCTGTAGTGACAATTTGAAAGCTGAACAAATTGATCTGTGAAAAATTCACCACTCCACTTAAAAGTAAACTATGGCAAGTTAAAGATGTATACTATAAACTCTGAAGTAAACACTAAAATATCACAAGGAATTATAGCTATTAAGCCAACAAAGGAGAAAAAATAGAATCATTAAAAAAATTAATTTAAAAGAAGACAAAAAAGGAGATAAAAGATTGATGAACAGTTAAGACAAAAAGAAAACAAATAGCAAAATGGTAGATTTAAACCCTACCATATCAATAATCACAATAACCATAAATTATCTGAACATGCCAGTTAAAAGGCAGAGACTGTAAGACTGGATTATAAAAATGAGACCCACCCACACGCTGCCTACAAGAAACATGTTTTAAATATGAATACACAAATAGGTTAAAAGTAAAAGGACAGGAAAAGATACACCACACTAAAAAAAAAAAAGTTGGAGTGACTATATTAACATCAAAGTTGATTTCAGAGAAAGAATACTATCAGAGATAAAGGGAATCATTCGGACTAACATACAGTTAGAAATTTCAACATTCTCTTTCAATAACTAATACAATAAGTAGACAGAAAATCAATAAGCATACAGATGTCTAGAAGAACACCATCAACCAACTTAACCTAAGTGAACTTTATAGAACATCTTATCCCAAAACAATACACATTTTTTCAAGTATTACAAGTATATAAATAACATTTACCAAGAGAGACCACTTCTGTGTCATAAAATAAGTAAGACTAAATTAAAAGGGATCCAAATCCTACAAGGTATTTTTTCTGACTACAATCTAATTACGTTAGAAATCAACAGAAGGATATATGGAAAATTCTCAAATATTTGGAAATCAGGAAGCATATTTCCAAATAACCCCAAGTCAAAGAGGAAATGAAAAGAAAAAAACTTGTTTTGAGTTGAATGAAAATGAGAAAAATGTATCAAAATTTGAGAGAAGCAGCTAAAGTAGTACATAAAGGGAAAATTATAGCACTAAAATTTCTATATTGGAAAAGAAGAAAGGTCTCAAATAAATGGCCTCAACTACTTTCGCCTCAAGAAACTAGAAAAAATAAAGCAAATTAAACTGGCAGTAAGCAAAACAGAGGAAATAGTAAAGGTGAGAGCAAAAATCAATGGAACAGAAAACAGAAAAATAATGGAGGGGGCAATAAATCAACAAAAACAAAAGCTGGTTCTTTGAGAACATCAATAAAAATGATAAACCACTAGCCAGGCTGAGGCGGGGAGGGTGGCATTTGAGGGAGATACAAATTGACAATATCTGGAATGAGAGGAGTGCTATCATTATAGATTCTACAGATACTAAAAGAATAGTTAGGAAATACTATAAACAACTTACACCAATGAATTCCACATCTTAAATGAAATGGAAAAAATTCCTGGACAACCACTAAAGCTCACTCAAGAAGAAATACAGAGCCCTCTGAAAAAGAAAAACAATATTAGAGGATTTATATTACCTGACTTCAATACTTGTTATAAAGCTACACTATTCTAGGTAGTGTGGTATTGGTATAAAGACAGACAAATATCCAATGGAATAGAAAAAACTCCAGAAATAATCCAACAGATGGATTATTGGGTCAACTGATTTCTTACACAGGTGCAAAGTTAATATTCTTTTTTTTAATGGTGCTACAACATTTGGATATCTGTATTAAAAAAAAAAAAAAGAACTCTGATCCTTACCTCATACCATGTACAAATAAGTCATAGACCTAAATGCAGAATGTAAAACTATAAGACTTCTACAAGAAAATAGCCTCGGGTTAGGCAAAGATCTCTTAGATATAACACCAAAAGCACAATCCATGAAAGAAGAAATTTTTGAATTGGAATTCATCATAATCAAGAACTTCTGCTTTTTGAAAGATACCATTAAGGGAATGAAAAGACAATCCACAGGCTGAGAGAAAATATTCACAAATCACATATCTGATAAAACACATGTATCTAGAATAAAGAACCCTCAAAATTCAATTAGAAAACAAATAATCCAAAGCTAAACATCCAGAGATTTAAACAGATACTTCACAAAGAAAATATACAAATGGCATATAAAAAGATGATCAACATCATTAGTCTTTAGGGAAATGCAAATTAAAGCCACAAGGAGATACCACTACACACCTATTAGAATGGCTAAAACTAAAATGGTGAGGATGTGGAGCAGCTGAACTCCTACCTTGCTTGTAGAAATATTATAAAATGACATAACCACTTTGAAATAGACTTTGGTACTTTCTTATAAAGTTAAACACATGCCTACTATATGACCCAGCCATTTTACTTCTAGGTATTTACTCAAAGGAAAGCATATGTCCAAATAATGACTTCTACATGAATGCTCACAGTAGCTGTATTTGTAATAGCCAAAACCTGGAAACAACCCAAATGACCACCAACAGACGAATGAATAACAAATTGCTTTCCACTGGAATAGTGTTTACAAAACAGAATAGTATTCAGCAAAAAAATGAACTAATGATGGATGTGACAATACAGATGAACTTTAAAATCATTATGCTGAGTGAAAGAAGCCAAACAAAAAAGACTCTATACTGTGTGATTCCATTCATATAAAGTTCTAGAAAATACAAACTAACCTATAGTGTCAGAAAGTAGATTAGTCGTTGCCTAAGGTAGGGATTGGGATAGATGAAGGAGTAGGAAAGATAGGATATAGGAATTACAAAGGAAGAATAGGAAATTGAGGGGAGGGGTTTATTATCTTGATTGTCATGATGGTTTCAAAGTGCATCCATAAGTCAAAACTTATCCAAGTGTACAATTCATTGTATGTCAGTTATATTCCAATACAGCTCTCAAAAATCCATTTAATCAAATAGCAATAACCATTTATTCCAATATAGTCAACACTCATATCCTGTTATACAATGATTATTTTCTACCACCTATTAACAAAAAAATGATTTAAACTTATAGTAGTAATATTATACTACTCAACTTCAGTGTGCAGAAGAGTACATTTCTTTCTGGAAATGTGCAAGCAAAAAACTCTTGACTAATGGATTAAAACATAGTGCAAATTCAGTGTACATCAGTGAGCTTAGCTATCTTCTGTGAGCATATTACAATCCTATTCCTGACTTGAAAATAAATGCAGTTATCACAATGGAAAACTGGTATGTGGCTTTAACAATTTCCATCCCATCACTAAAAATAATCTACAAGTGGGCTTCCCTGGTGGCGTAGTGGTTGAGAGTCCGCCTGCCGATGCAGGGGACACAGGTTCGTGCCCTGGTCTGGGAGGATCCCACATGCCGCGGAGCGGCTGGGCCCGTGAGCCATGGCCACTGAGCCTGCGCATCCGGAGCCTGTGCTCCGCAACGGGGGAGGCCACAACAATGAGAGGCCCGCATACCGCAAAAAATAAATAAATAAATAAATAATAATAATAATCTACAAGTATAAAATGGTAGATGAGTTGGATTACTACTCATTTGTAATCTGTCTATGTCGAAGTGAAAAATTTCTCCACAGAAACCATTTCACATGGTGGGAAAGTTCCAGGCCAGTTCCCAAATCTTATTTACACAGTAAGGATTAATTATCCCTTTTTTCTCTTCTGCAGCACTGTTTTCCCTCTACTGGATCACTGTCATCAACAGAAGGAAGTGCTATAATTTCATCCATCTTAAAAAAAAAAAAAAACAGAACAGCAACAACAAAAACAAACTTCTCTTGGTCCTACTTCTGCCTCTAGCCATTCAACCCCCCATTCCCTGATTTCTCCACCCTCCTTTTTGGTAAAATTCCTTGAATTAGTTCCCTGATTTCTCTCCTGCAATTCTCACTTAAATCTGCCCCATTCGGGCTTTCATTTCCAGCACTGTATCAAACCATCTGACCAAGGTCAGTTATGTGCTATATCCAGTGGTTAATTCTGAAGTCTCTTTTCACTCAGCCTCTTAACAGCATCTGACACAGTTGTTCACTCCTTGAAATCACTTAATGTGGCTTTCAGGAAACCTCAAGTTCCTGGCTTTCCTCCTACCTCCTTCTCCTCATCTTCTCTACCTCTAAATATTAAGAGTACCCTAGGACTTAGTCCTTGGGCCTTTTTTCTTATTTTTATCTACACTTACTCCATTAGCAGTTTCATATTAAATGTCCTTAAAGTAAGACACATCTATACCTAACTTAAAGGATTTGATTGCTTCACTGTAATCCTCAAATAAGGTCAGTTATGGCTAATTCTATCATTTGGGGAGGCAGCTGCAGATGAAAAACAAATACAAAAAAATTAAAAAGAAAATAAGTGATTTAATTTTCAATAAATCATCACCATCTTTCTTTAAAATTCAGTATTACTGGTATAGAGAGTTACTTAAAAATTAAAAATAATAAAGCTAAATTGATGAATATCAAAACAAACATTATTTATTCTAGTCATTTATTACATTGGAAACATTTAAATACCACATTAAATATTTCATTAAAAATGTAAATCATGACCTTATCTATGGTCCTAGTCCCATATGTGCCTATAACAGTAACAACTTATATTAATATAGACTTGTTTCAAGTCTTTTTTATAACAAGTATCTCATTTTACCCTAAAAAGACTCCATAAGAATATTACAGTAAATACTATTTAAGCCAGCAGTTTCTGCTCTTACCATGACCTCTCACATAACAGTCAGACTTTTTTTTTTTTTTTTGCGGTATGTGGGCCTTTCACTGTTGTGGCCTCTCCCATTGCGGAGCACAGGCTCCGGACACGCAGGCCCAGCGGCCATGGCCCACGGGCCCAGCTGCTCCACGGCATGTGGGATCCTCCCGGACCGGGACACAAACTCGCGTGCCCTGCATCGGCAGGCGGACTCTCAACCACTGCGCCACCAGGGAAGCCCAACAGTCAGCCTTTTAATGAGCAGATTTAATTAACTTAAAATTAGTTGGAGGGCTTCCCTGGTGGCACCGTGGTTACGAATCCACCTGCCAATAGATAGCTAGTGGGAAGCAGCCGCATAGCACAGGGAGATCAGGTCGGTGCTTTGTGACCACTTAGAGGGGTGAGATAGGGAAGGGGGGAAGGAGACACAAGAGGGAGGGGATATGGGGATATATGTATACATATAGCTGATTCATTTTGTTATACAACAGAAACTAACACAGCATTGTAAAGCAGTTATACTCCAATAAAGATGTTAAAAAAAAAAAAGAATCCACCTGCTAATGCAGGGGACATGGGTTCTAGCCCTGGTTTGGGAAGATCCCACATGCCCCGAAGCAACTAAGCCCGTGTGCCACAACTACTGAGCCTGCACTCTAGAACCCGCGAGCCATAACTACTGAGCCCACGCACCACAACTACTTAAGTCCGCGCGCTTAGAGCCCGTGCTCTGCAACAAGAGAAGCCACCAAAATGAAGAGCAGCCCCCACTTTCGCCGCAACTAGAGAAAGCGTGCACGCAGCAATGAAGACCCAACGCAGCCAAAAATAAATAAATAATTTTTTTTAATTTTTAAAAATTAATTGGAGAACTCATAAATCCATCCCTATTACATGAAATATATATTAAAATTCATGTTCAACTGATGACAGGTCATTAATGTCATCTTTCTGTACTTAGCATAAAATTACAAAAAAGAAATTTACATTTTCTTTTTAATGTTAATGAAACTAAGTCCTTTATATACATATCCATTAAGGGATATTCTTTATTTCATTTACTTCCATGACTACACTGATGATAAAAATGATATTAACACTGATCTCCTATATATTAGGTACACAATTGTTGCCTGTCTCTATCACAATGAAAAGACTTATTTTTGCAAGCAAGAAGGGGAATATATTTATAATTGAGCATTCACAAGTAATGCATGATGCTTTTTCTCCCTCCAAAATTCCCACTTCAAATAATGTGGCGTGCACTGCCTACTAACCCCAGGGCAACGGTTAGAGGCATAAAGGCTAGAGCAAAGCTGTGTAAAGTATACCTCATCTCTCCTGAGGGCTCAAACTTCAGTCCTTCCAGTCCTGAGGACTGAGGAGTAGCCCCTTCCCCTCTACTACTGAGCATACATCAAGAGTCAGTATAGACTCTTACAGTTCTGCCTCTAACATCTCCATCTATGAAATGTCCCTTTCTGACCTAAATATTCTATTCCACCCCTCCAAGTCCTCATTATTAAATTTCTTTGTCCTTACCCAGTCCTTGTGATCCTTTCATTCTCCTCTGTTTTCAAAACCATCAACATACCTTTGGCTTTGCTTCCCTTCCTACCTCACTAGCATTTCAGATTTCTTTTCAAAGGAGAATTGCCCCAGACCACAGGCCTTACTTTATCCTCTGGTCCCTACTGAACAGTCATATCAGAACGCAACACATTACATCTTCTCTGATCACATCTTCAGCATCCTCTTCTGGCTGTCCTTTTAATTTCCACTCTGTAAATAATGAGTCAGGAATCAACAGTTTTGTTATACCCCAGTTCATTCTATACTCTCTCTTCTTCATGAATCCACCTATATCCAGATCTTGAACTATCACCTCTAAATTACTGATACAAACAACCCTAACATACCTGTAAACATTTAGACCTGTGCCGTCTGCCAGACAGCAACACAATAATGTCTCATTAACTCATTTTCAACATATCCAAAATCATATTCATCATCAGTGACTCCCCACTCTCCCCTCAAAGAAAATTTACTCATTCTTTGGACTTCTCTATTTCTAATAACATCACCTAATCACCTAGCATTTGAGGTCATCTTTAAAGCAAAGTACTGGTTTCTTTACAATATCAATTCAGTAAACTTTTGATTGTATGCAAATTGCTGGCAAAATAACTGCATTTTCATCAAAAGGATATGATACAGCCATTTTCACTCAACTCTTTTGATGGTTCACTAATTTGGTACACGATTTTTACTCTGCGCGTGGCTTGAACTCTGGAACCAATCCCCAACACATACCTCCAATTTTGCCACCTAACAAGTTAATCAAAATAATCCCATTTTTCCCCTACATCTAGAGGACACCTGAGTCAGGAGTAAGCATAAGAGATTGGGCAGTTAGATTTTGGCTAGTATTGTGAAAGACTGTAGCTGTCTATGCTTAAACCTTAGTTTCTACCTGATAAAAGTGAGAATTATACCTCCTCACTGGGTTGTTCTGAAGATTACACCATACATATGCCTAGAACAGTGCCTAGCACATAATAGGGGCTCAAAAAATGGTGCTACTGTGATTACTGGTGTCACTATTAAGTCAAGAGCAATACAGCCACATGGGAAGCCATTCTGCGTCTTCAGGGGACTGCTTATAGCACATCTTTATTTTAAATCAATCTATGTCTTAAATTTTAGAACAATTCTAATTTTGATCACTGTATTCTAGTCCACTGTTCTTTTAAACCATTCAAATGTTCCAAAAATTCCAATATTCTGTCATTTAAACCTCATCTTTCAGCCCACTTTTCATTCCCAGAAGTAACATAAAAATCCTTAGAGAGCGTGATGGTAACCATACTTTTGGTTGCCATGTTCAAAACTGCAGAAATACTTAAGATTTATACCTTAAATAAACACCTGAGGATTCTAGGCAAAGTGGAAGCCATAGTCTGTACATTTATGTACTCTTTTTTAAAAAAATATTATACATATCTCAATTTACTTCATTCAGCTCTCTGCTCCCTTCACTCTCCCTTACAACCCTATTTAAAGTAGTGGCCCCTCCCATTACTTACTATATCTATGCCTTGCTTTATTTTTCTTCATAGAACTTACATCTATTACATAGGTATTTATTACTTATGTATTATACAGGTATTTGTCTATTGCCTATCTCCCCAACTAGAATGTAAGCTCCACATGAACAATGATTTTGTTTTGTTCTCCACTGAATACTCAGTACTTAGCAGAGCCTGGCATTTAATAAGTGCTCAATAAATATCTATTAATGCATGAATGACTGGAGAGGTCAAGACCCTCATGTGATATATAGTCTCATCTGGTTTCTTAGAGTGCAGTTAGAAACAACAAATTAAAGGGGGAAGCTGAGAGAAGCAGCCATATAAACACTGAAAGCTGACAGAGAAAGATAGGGAAAGTTCAAAATTGCAAACACAGTAATGTAGGCCAGCAATGTAGATCATTTGTTATATGGATAAATAATCCTATATCCTTTAATAATCAATATCTCTGTATTACAACAAACTGCAATAACAGAAGGTCTTCATAATAAGTCAATTCATCAGTTTAACTGAGCATCTATACATGTAAGGCTTTGGTAGGAGCTAGGGGAATCTTTATTACTAAGAAAAGGTTAAATTGTATTCCATGTACTTTGTTTAAGGAAGCAAAGTCTCCTTAAATTTTAAAACTTTTAAAATTTTTTTAAAAAGTGAATTTTAAAACTATTTCCATGGAAAGTAATTAAAACACAAATTTTACTTTTAAAAGGAAAAGATATAATTTTTTGGAAAAGACATGTAAATGGAATCTCTCAATTCCCAATGAAGTCAGATGAAGAAATCATTACCACATTCGACAAGTTTAAAAATTAACTTAATTTTTCTTTTTAAGAAAAAATTCATTATTGACCTATAGATCATTAGGCTTGCAACAGCCTATCCTCATCTCTGTTAGAAGTGTGTAAGATTTTTAAAATAGATAAGTGCATCCCTCTGTTTAGCATAATTTCTAACAATACTGGTAAAGTTACACTTAACCCAATACCCATTTCTCTCTTTAAATCATAAGCTATTCAGAAATACTACGTAGTTGAAAACCTTGACAAAGGTCTTTCTCAACTGCAAGATTTATGTATACTAAGTCAGAGCTTCTCAAATGTAAAGGGACATACCAGTCATCCAGGGATTTTGTTAAAATGATTCAGTAGATTTGGGGTAAGCCTCATATTCTGGATTTCTAAAAAGCTCTCAAGATGATGCTGACACTACTGGTCCACAGATCATACTTCTGAGTATCAAGGCACTAAAGACTATATGACCTCAAAAATTACTAAGTCACTTTGGAGAAGAATATTGAAATAAATGAAAAATCAAAATTCTATCTGATTAAGTCTTAACCAATGTTTTAGAACAACATATTGAATGCATAATTGCAAAGCTAAGTTAAAATTGGCTTTGCTTACTTTTCTTAGTTCTTATCTTCATAAAACCTAATGTGGGTTTCCCTGGTGGCTCAGTGGTTGAGAGTCCGCCTGCCGATGCAGGGGACACGGATTTGTGCCCCAGTCCGGGAAGATCCCACATGCCGTGGAGTGGCTAGGCCTGTGAGCCATGGTCGCTGGGCCTGCGCGTCCGGAGCCCGTGCTCCGCAACAGGAGAGGCCACAACAGTGAGAGGCCCGCATACCGCAAAAAACAAACAAAAAGAAACTTAAGAGTATACTATATCAGCTTCCATCAACATATTATTTCCTCAATTAAGTTTTCAAAGTGTACTTGTTACTTAGCTATCTCACTCAGAATCAACTATGACCCCTGTCTCAGAATCAACTATGCCCCCTTTCTCAGAATTATCAATAAATCAAAGTATCTTCTTTCAAAATACTGTACTAAGCAGCCTGGTCTAAAGCTATTTAATTAACAGAGTGCTTTATTACTAAGACTCACAGTTTATATCACAACTGGATATACCTAAACTACCCAACTTTTATATAGTGCTTTATAGTTTACAAATGCCTTCTATTATATTATTTAATCCTCACAACAACTCTTCAAGGTAGTTTTTATCATTTACATTTCATAAATAAGGAAACTTATCAGAAGTAAAATGGTCCAAGAGTACATAATAAGTGAAAGTACTAAGAATTAAATCCAGTCTTCTGATTTAAATACAGTCAATTCCTGATTAATTTCTACATAACTGCAGGAGGAATATAGATAACTGAAAATAGCCATTAAAATCAAAACAACAGTTTATTCAAGGAGGGTTATTACATCATGGCTTGTCATATGACAAGAAAGGAAGCAACCTAAACATCTACTAGTGAGGAATAAGTGAAATAAATGTCGGTTTACCTATACAATGAAATACTATGCAGTTTTTTAAAATACATATGATAACTTCCAGGTTCCACTCCAACATGTGGAGTGGCTTGGAAGCCATCATTCTTTCTCTCATAACGAAACAAAAGCTGAATGAACTGAAAACCAATGGACTTTTCTTAGATCCATCAGAGACTGAAGTCACAGGACAAAGTGCCACCCAAGAAACTAGAGAGAACAGTGAATCCAGAGAATATAGATTAGCTAACTGAAGCAGAAGCCACAGGAGCCAGGAATTGGTATGAACACTTAATGGTAACTTCAACAAGTTGCTGGACACTGACTGTGGACTAGTTTGAAAGTTTAAAACTCCTGGGGGTCTCCTCTAAGGAGGTATGGGCTGCTATACTTTCCTGGGCTTTATGCCCCACAAGGTTATCATAGTGAGGATCAGAGAAAAATCACCTCCTGTTTGGCCAGAGGAGGGGGAAAGTAACCATTCAGATATAAGTTCAGAGATTTCTCCACAATAAAAGCCTATTCAGCAAAGCAAAAGACTTCGCCAGAGTTTTATCCAACTTGGGGAAAAGAAAATTACCCAATTCCTGCCCACTCTAGCCTTACTGACATACCTACAGAAAGGAGAGCGGAAGCTGAGAAGCATTTGTGAAGACTCAGGGGCACAGACCCTGCAAAAGACTGATATCTTATCATAGGGTTATAGACCACCTTCCATCCCCTACACCTTACCACCACATGAATAGGGCTCCTATACAATAACAGGATTATGGCTGAAAAAAAAAATGTAACACTCTAACTCTATTTAAGAAGGTGTTTCTAGGGAAATCCAAAGACAACAAGGGAAACAAAAACAAGGACACTAAAGGAAATTGAAACCTCTGACACCTACTGCTACAGCAAACAGTAACCACAGCCTAATTCCCAGTCAGATAAATACAAAACAAAAAAAAAATTAAAAGTCATGCTAAAAGGAAAGAAAAAGCATAGTCAGAAGAGTCAAAGCAAGCATTAGAACCACACTCAGATATAGCAGAGGTTTTATGATATCAGACTGGGAATTTAAAATCACTATGATTACTAAGGGCTCTAATGGAAAAAGTGGACAACATGCAAAAGCAGATGGATAATGTAAGCAGAGAGATGGAAACTCTAAGAGCCAAGAAATATTAGAAATAAAAAATACTGCAACAGAAATGAAGAATGCCTTTGATAGGATCATCAGTAAACTGGACACAAATGAGAAAAGAATCAGTGCACTTGAAGAAGTATCAACAGAAACTTCCCAAACTAAAATGCAAAGAGAGAAGAGAATGAGAAAACAGAACAGAATATCCCAGAACTGTGGGACAATTAAAGAAGGTGTAACATATGTATAATGGAAATACCAGAAAGAGAAGAGAGAAAAGAGTAGAATAAATACTTGAAGTAATAATGCCTGAGAATATTCCAAAATTAATGATAGGAGCCAAACCATAAATCCATGAAGCTTAGACTACACCAAGAATGAAAAACCAAAAACTCTACACCTAGACATATAATATTCAAACTGCAGAAAACTAAAAGACAAAGAGAAAATACTGAAAAAGCCAGAGGAAAAAACACTTTACGAATAGAGAAACAATGATAAGAATTACACTGACATCTTGTCAGTAACCATGAACAAGAGAGTGGAGTGAAATATTTAAAGTGTTGAAAGGAAAAGCACCAACCTAGAGAAATTACCCTTCAAAGTGAAGAAGTAATGACTTTTTTGGACAAGTGGAAACTGAGGGAATCTGTCACCAGTAGACATGCCTTGAAAGGAAAGACAAAAGAAGTTCAGAGAGAAGGAAAACAATATAGATCAGAAACTTGGATCTACATGAAGAAAGGAAGAGCAACAGAGAATGAATAAATAAATGTAAAATAAAATATATTTTTAATTTCTCTTTGATTTTAATAGACAACTGTTTTGTTCAAAGTAATAATAGCCACAAAGTATTGGGTAATTATAGTATATGCATAAATTAAATGAATGGCAGCAATGATATAAGGAATGGATGGAGGAATTGGGAATATTCTGGGGTTTGTTTTTACTTTTTTTTTTTTGGCCATGCAGCAAGGCATGCGGGATCTTAGTTCCCCGACGAGGGATCAGACTCGTGGCCCCTGCAGTGGAAGCGTGGAGTCTTAACCACTAGACCGCCAGGGAAGTCCCTGATATATTCTGTTATAAGATACCTGTGCTACTTGTGAAGCAGCATAATGTTATGTGAAAGTGGACTTAGATCAGTTGTAAATGTACATTGCAAACTCTAGGGCACTAAAAACATTTTAAAAAGAAATATAATTGATATGCAAGGAAAGGAGAGAAAAATGAAACCATATAAAATGCTTAATTAAAGCCAAAGAAGGCTGAAAAAGATAAAAGTATTAAAAAAAAAGAACAAATGTAATGAATACAAAATAGTTACAAATATGGTAGATAATTATCCAACTGTATCAATAACCATTTTAAATGTGAATGGTTCAAATACAGCAATTAAAAGACAGAACATCTGAGTGCACTAGAAAAAAAAAAGACCCAACTATATGCTGTCTACAAGAAACCCACTTTAAATACAAAGACACAATTTCAGAGAATGCAGACACTTTTGAGCAGAGGAATATCCCAGGGATAAAGAAGGGCTTTACATAATGATGGGGGTATAAATTCTCCAAGAAGACATAACATCCTCAATGTATATACCTAACAACAGAGCACCAAAATATGTGAAGCAAAATCTGACAGAACTGCAAGGAGAAATATAGATGGATTCACTATTACAGACTTTGAACACCTCTCTATCAGTAACTGACAGATCCAACAGGCAGAAAATTAATAAGGATAGGGTTGAACTGAACAGAATCATCAGTCAACTGGATCTAATTGACATTTATATAGTACTTCACCCAACAACAAAGAACACACATTCTTCTCAGGCTCACACAGACCATTCACCAAGATAGACCATATTCTGGGCTGTAAAACACCCTCCTCCCAAAAGAACAGACATCATACAACGTATACACTCAGACCACAATGGAATTAAACTAGAAAGTAATACCAGAAAAGTAGCTGGAAAATCCCCAAATATTTGAAGATTAAATAACACACTTCTAAATAACATATGGGTCAAAGAAGTCTCAGATAAATTTTTGAATATTGTGAAGTAAGTGAAAATTAAAATACCACTCATCAAAATGTGTGAGATCTATCAAAAGCTTAAAGGGAAATTTATAGCACTGACTGCATATATTAGGAAAGAAGAAAGATCTAAAATCAATCTCAGCTTCCACCCTAGGAAACTAGAGAAAGAAGAGCAGTATAAGCCTAAAGTAATCAGAAGAATTTTTAAAAAAACAGAGCAGAAATCAATGAAATTGAAAATGGAAAATCAACAGAGAAAACCAATGAAACAAAAAAGGGTCCTTTGAAAATATCAACAAAATTGATAAATTTCTAGCCATGTATTATGGTGTATCACACAAAGCTTTTATTTTGGTTTTCAAAATAAATGAGTGCTAGTTCTCTTCTCCAACTAAAATATAAAATGCTTCTCATATTCCTCCCATTTTGCTTAACCTTTCCACAATTCTCTGGCTTTATATCGAGCACATTTATGTTACAAAAATTTACCAAAAAACAAACAAACAAAACCCAGATATAAGACAACATATGTCTTATCAAAGAATGGAAAACAAAAAAGCTTACTTTTGTAGCATAACATGAAAACATAACAGACTTCACGTTTTTCAGTAGAGGAATCAAATGAATTAATCCATTCCCCGACACACAAGCTTTTTCTTTCTCTTTTTCTTTTCAAATGAGTTAGTCATTATAGAAAGGCTAACTTTTTAGAGTAGACCTGAGTAACTGTTACTCAACGGAAAAGAATGCCAGGAAGTTTTACCATTGCAAAACATACCCCAAATAAAGCACTGCTGCCATCATCATCCAACAGGTGTCATCACACCCGACACCCACCTCCTTAGAATCACTTTAGAATCATTAATTTAAGGAGTGGTGGCTTGGCAGCATATGGTTATAGGAAAAAATGGGACTTTGAAATCTCTATTCAAGTTCCACCTCTACCATTTTTATTAGCGTTGTGACCTTGTACAAATTACTTAATCTAGGACTCAATTAGTTGGTTGCCAAGCACCAAAAATATCATTCCAACTAGTTTGTGTAACAAAGGACAACTTATAACAAAGATACTAGGGTGCCTCTTGCAACCCAATCTCAGGACCATGGACAAAGACACTTGAACACAGCCAAGACTCTGTATCTGCTTCTCTTCTTGTTCTTTCTTCAAGATGCCCCTGCTTATCTACTTCACAGGGCAAGAAACAAGGCCATTAACAGTTTCTCAGTTTTGTGGTTTTTTTTTTTTTTTTTTTGTTTTTTTTTTTTTTTTTTTGTTTTTTTTTTTTTTTCTGTTTATTCATTCTGTTTAAAGTTTTGTGCTTTATAGCTTCAGCCACTGGAGAGAAAACAAATTATTCCACCCTCTGGGCACTTAGGACCCAGGAAAAATTGAGTAGCCTGGCTCAGTGCGGGCGTCTAGAACTGGACCAATAAACTACAGAAATGGGCAGAATTGTGATTGGCCTCCCTGGCCCCCTCTAAGCCAGAGCGATCTTTTTAAAGGACAGACCTGATTCAGGATTAACCTGGTTAAACTTCCTCATGGCCTTCCCCAATACACTTAAAGTAGAAATCCATACCTCTCACTGAGCCAGAGCTAATGCACCTTGCCTGGTCTGCCTCCCGTTTACCTCCAAAAGCCCTCCTGCCCACTACACAGCTCAGCTTCATCTACTCTGGCCTTTCTTTAGTCCATTGAACCTGCCAAGCTCTTTCCCATCTCAAAAATTGTTTTCCACGCATTCTTTACCTTCTATTCTTTTTTCACATAGGTAATGTCCACCAATCTTTCCTCAAAGAAGCTGTCCCTGATTTCCAAGGTAAACTAGGTTACCTGTTCTTGTCCTTTAGAGCGCTCATCACTATTTCTAATGATAAATGGGTGCCTTTCTCTAGTATCAGTCTCTTACCGTGCTGCTTAAGAGAATCAAGACCTCTACTTTACTCTCTTTTCTGTATCTATCTAGCACCTAGTTGGCCCTCAAAAATTATGTGCTGAATGAATAATTGGTTTAGCATGGGACAATCACCACGAGATTATGCAAATGCAGATGAAGGAGAGGTAGCAGGCAGGCAGAATTACTATTATCAAGTTATTAAAATGGCTGCTTCAGCAGTAAAGGGAAGAGAGTGGTGCCCAGAGAACCTGTGCTTCTGCTGAGCAGGATGAATTTGTTTAATTCAGTTAACCCCCTTCTTCCATAAAATCCTCATAAGACTATGATATCAAATAAGTAAGACAATAAATATAACAGTACCTATACAGTAGCTGGCACGCAGAGCAAGCATGCAATGGTACTTCTTTTCCTCTTAGGAGACCCCGTTACCCTGTTACCTGTTATTCTTGAATATTATTAACCTCCAAATAAGAAGTTAATTAAAAACCTACAAAATACTCCAGTGTATATGACAAACACAGCTGTGTTTCATAACCCCTTTTCTCACAGCATCTTGATCTTACCACCTTCCTAAGAGAATTATTTACCTGCTCTTCCGTCGTAATTATATCAGCTCAAACATCCATTTAACTTAAAGAACAAGTACTAGAAACACAAAAATGAATGAGGGCAAAACAAAACAACCAAAACAACAACAACAAAACTGCCCTGTCCTCAAGGAGGACTTTCTCCCTGTCTCCCTCTGCCTCCAACCACCCCATCACCGTACTCTTGCCCGGCCCAAAGATCCACAGCACCCAAGGCAAGGCTGCCAGATTTAGCAAATAAAAATACAGGATACCCCGTACATTATCTGACAACCCTATTCTCAGGTCATATTCCAACTCTTTACCTTCATACACCCACTCCACAACTTTAGTTACAATATTTTTGCCTTCTAAAACAATTTCTCTGGAGATATCTTAATTCTGTTTCTTGGTGGTGCTGGGAGTTTAAAAAAAGAATAAAAACAAAAGCAAACAAAACAGCAACCGTAACAACAACAAAAATTCCTTTAAAAACCTAAAAAGTCTTGCTCCCACGAATAGGCATGTGAGAAAAAGAGTAAGACTATAATCTTTCCAGAGGTAGATCCAGAAAGGAGAAATTTTCTGACAGGAAGTATATAAGCAGTCACATTAGAAAGGGAAAATGAACTCTCAGAAAAAAGGGTTACACTTAGCTTTGAAACGCCTTTGAATTTTATTTGTAACCAAAAGGAACCTCAGAGATCATCTACTTCAACATTCTCAATTTATAAATGAGAAAACCAAAGACCTTAAGAGGTAAAATGACTTGTCCAACGTTACAAAACAGATCTTAGCTCCTTCCAATTTCTCATTCTCTGACCTCTTGCCCCAGATGATGTAAGGTTGCACCACTCACTGAACTGAGGAAAAGCTTCCTCTTCATGTCCAGTGGGTGTCAGAGGACAAGTTCCTAATAACGTTGTTATGTCTAGCACAAGAGAAATGTATTCCTAGCATTTCAAGGTAGATTCTGAATTGATTTTCCCACAGAAAGATTATTGTACACATTATTTTCAATATAGGTATAGGTATTATACCTATAGGTATTTTCAATGTAATAGGTATTTTCAATATAGTATTTATATTAACTAATAATACAATTTTACAACTCTCTAATAGTATTAGTCTACTCTTAAAATTCAAGTATATTATAGGTTAAATTTGGTGAGTTGTCTGCAAATCTAACCAAGCATATTGTTTCTGAGAACATAAGTTCCAAGTTCTAAACCATTTTACAAGTTTTAAAATATAATTAATCCTATTGTAAGTTAGGAACTACCACTACACAAAGATTCAAAATTATAAACTGAATGTGATAAACTAAAAACACAAGATTCTTCATTTTATAAAAAGCTCCACCCTAGAGGTCACTTATTCTTAAAATTAGGTACTCAGGCACATTTAGCACAGGATATACTCTACATACATTTTTTAATTAATATTTTACTGGAAAAATGAAATAAGTCAAAAAGAATCAAACATATATCTATACTCATCTAATTTAGGAAAAAAAACCTTTAATGTACATTTTCATGAAGTGACCTGTAAGAAATAAGAAGAAAATTATTATCATTTCATAAATGAAAGGTTGACAATGTATGCATTATACAGTATTTAGTGCTAGTTCAAAAAATGTGTGGCTAAAGGAATTATGCCTGAACAGGTAAATGAAGTTCAAAGAACTTCCAAATATTTTTTTTCCTTTTCTCTTGAGATAAAGCTATAAGCTTTATAAATTAAAAATTTATTTGATAGATCTTTTAAAAAATGTCTATATGGTACATTAAATCAATGGATAGTCTTCATTCATTCATTTTATTTGTCCAATAAAAAATTAAACCTATACTATTTGCTAAACACTATGCTAGCAATTTCAGATTTATGACAATAAGCACTGGGTCAGTTCCTGTCCTCAAGAAGCTTTGAAAAACCTTGAGTAAACTGTACTTATCCAAGTAATAATGACAGCTGAATTTTAGTTGGTCATTTAAGAAAACATTAAAACTGTCATCAAATTAATTCTCAAAAATAGAAACTATACAATAGTAACTTTAAAGACATTTGAATAGTCTTATTTATATGAAGTTTCCCCACAAAGTAACTAAAAGCACTGTTTTGGTAAAAGTAATAATAATATATTTTAATAGTTTTTGATGAAAATTAACAGTTAATCCCGCAATAATAAAATCAAAAGCTACTAGCTACTGTGATAATGAAAATCAAGCACTTGGAAATACCTTAAATTATTCTGACAATAAAGCAAAATGTATAATTAAATATAGTATTATATTTATACACCGTCTCTGAATATATAAATGGTTATTTACAAACCTGAATAATAAACAAAGTAGCTCCATATCACACCTCACAAATTATCAACGTATTTTCAATGTATTACAAAGTCAAAGTATTATATTACACTACAAAAATCAATGTATTACAAATTCAAAATGTATTTTGAATTGTGTCATCTGAAAATTTTTCAATGAAAAAGGCCTTAATGTTTTCTGGAGATTTTCTTTTTCACAACTTTAATTCAATATTCTACTTGTTTACTACCAAGTCATATAACTTTTTCATGAATATTAACTATACCTATATTTACAACTACATATATGTATTAACTATAATACCTATTAAATTTTCAATTATTAAAAACTTGATAGATGAGAAACATTCTTCAATTTACAGCCATATGTCTCCAAAGCAAAATTCAATGTAAATCATCCATTCTAACATGCCACAGAAAATCCTAATGACATTTTTCACTGTATTTTACACTGAAATATTTTCATCGTTCATTAGCTAAAATATTTAAATTTTCTTTGAAAGCGTCATGAAAACATATTTACTTAATTTATGCATACTACTTAGTGGCATAAATGGGTTTATTCCATTTACATATAAAGAAACCAAGACAAGGTGTCCATTTTGTAAACTGCAAGGTCATTTCCTAACAAGCAACTGATGCTACACCATCAAGTTATATTATATGTGCGCCACTTCCAAGTGCCATAAAACAATTACTGTATCTTAAAACAACTGCCTCTGCAATGTCTATGTGCAATTCCGTTTTACCAAGAGGGTTATGGCAACAATCTTAAACAAGAAAAGCTGGAGAGGGAGGATCACAAAAAGAAAAATAAAACACTTATTTTTGGTCGTGAATCGTTTATTTTTAAATAGTGGGATGTAAACAGTTTTTAACATAATAAATAACCAACAGTTGTTTCTTCCATGTTCAAAAAATATTTCATTTTTCAGGTAGATCGTGCAAAATTGTAGCCTATCCATCCTTGTAGACAGAAGTTGGAAAAATGAGAAGAAATTCTATAACAAGTAATTAAATACATATTGCAAAGAAAAGAACTGAATAAAAAGTAAAATTTAGATAAATTTAGGAAATGTTATGGCAGTTAAAACCCCATCTTAAATATTAAATGCTTCCTTTCTTTCAACCGAAGGCTAGAACTGGCAATCAAATACTCCGCTACTGAAAAACAAATACATAACTTCCCTTATTCAAAACTTGAGAAATTTTATATCAAATATTGGACATTAAAAAATACACTTTTCCTAACAGAAACTTAGAGCATAAGGGAAAAAGCTGTTCCTGAGAGTTCAAAGACTGAGACTGAATCTGTAATTATGATACAGTGCTACCAACAATTAGGAAAATGAAAGTTATCTCCTATACAAATTAAATTTAAAACATTAGACGGGTTGAATAACCAATAAATCAATTACATCAATTACCGGACAGGAATAAGACTTAGCTAATACGTGGATCTAACCCCAACAACAAAAAAACAAAACAAAAAAACCTATATATAATCCTAGGCACACTTTACATAGAAAAGGACAGAATTAGACTGAGTCGTATTCAAGTATCTAGTCTATCTGGGGATTAGTTAATTAATCGGCTATAGGACAGGTTATGAATGTTCATGTCAGATGTGCTTTCTTTTCACCATTATTCCAGTTCATCATCCGCAAGTGCAAGAGAAGGCGTCAGAGTACCGAAGCTAGGGGGCATGCTACAGCAAGGGGAAAAGAAAAATGGGAAAGGTGCAATGGATGCTGCAGAGTTGAATAATTATCCGGGTGGCACAATGGGCGAGTCCTGCTGACATCGGAGCTGGGTGAGCAGCTCCCTAACTCTGCTCAAGGCACCCCCCTCCCCATAGCAGGCATCGGAGGCTAGAACCGCGCTTGGCCTCCTCTTCTAGCGAAGAAAGAGATCCCCGCACTCGTTTTACCGTTGTCTCTTTAGACACAGACGCGCGGCGCAAAAATGCAAACGCACCAACTGGCTTTACAGAGCCTCGGGCACGTTATCTCGAGCGGGGCTTCTCCGGCCCCGGGTGCCGCAGCCTCCCCCAGAGCGAGGAGGCACAGGGGCAGGCCGCGGGGGCAGGGGCTCTCAGGCGGTGGCACCTAAGTAAGACCCGCAGTCTCCCCGCCTAGAGCAGCCTCGGGGCGGTCCCCGCAACCGAGCCCCAGGTGCGCCCGCCGGCCGCCGTGTCCCTGGGTACCCAGCCGGGCCGGCGGTCTGGCTGCCGAAGCTCTGGAAACCCGCGAATGGGGGTGGGGGCCGTCGCGGGGTAGGCGCGCCCATCCTCGCAACCTTTGCTGGGTTAGTGCTCCACGCACACCTCTCTCCGTTCTGGCCAGTGAGGAAGAGTTCCTCTCCTGGCACCCTGTCCCCCCAAAAACAACAATTCCTAAGAGACTCGCGCTCACCGAGGAATCTTGAGGGGCTCTAGCCTTACCCCTTCTTCATGCTTCGGCGGTGGCCGCCGGTCCCTCTCAGCTCCAGGGACTCCACCTAGAGCCTCCAGGATTGTCAGGCTCCCCGGTGGAACCCGCTGTGGGCAGCGGCCGAGGCACCGGGCCACAAGGAACGCCGCCTGCGACGACCGCCGGTCACCGGACCCACCGTGTGCTCGACGCGCGAGCGAACAACACCGCGAGCCGCCGCCGCCGCCCCCCAGCTGCCCCCTCCCAGCGCGCGACTCTCCACAACCGGGCTCGAAGACCCGCGCCTGAAGCAGGGGGAACCGCAGGACTCTGGCCACCTAATCCCCCATCTTTCCCAAAAGGAGCTATTCCCCGCCAGTCAAGGTCTTCCCACTTATGATTCTCACTTTCCTCTTCAGCTCCCAGTGCCCAGGTGCATCTGCGGTGGGAAACTCAGCCCCCACCCACTCACCCATCAGTGGGGGAAATGAATATCTCTCTTCCCCCCCTTTCCTGAGGCTTTATGGTATTGCCCAATCCTCAGTTTGGGGGAGGGGGACGGAGAGAACAGTGCTTGGCCAGGGAATGAGGAAAGATGATAGCCAATTGAATGAACCTACCATTCAGGGGCGGGGTCAAAGAGGGGCCTGCCCACCCCGCCCCGCCCCCTTTATCTAAACTACAGTTCCCATCGTGCCTCTCCCTCTTCCCGCCGCGCGGCACGCCGGAAGCGTAGCACTTCGAGGCCTCAAGGTATTTCGGAACTCGTAGTCTTTAATCTAGCCGCAAAGGTCCCGAACGTTATAAGCTATTATAATTCTATTTCCCTAAGTAAATGTTTCAAAATGCCAAGTCCTGTTGTTCTTATTCTAATACTAATTAATATATTGTAATGATTGTTTTAAAATATAAACGATTTCATAGGAAAGGAGCTAAATAATGTGTGTCATGGCAATCTGTCAGGACCTGAAGCTACTCCTTCTTCCGCTAGGGCCTGGTCTCCGCAGAGTGTCTGTTGCCGTCATGTCGGCTGCGATCGAATCTCTGGCTGCTTCGTATGGTTCGGGTTCAGGGTCCGAATCGGACTCGGACAGTGAGGGTGGACGGTGTTCGCTGCCAGCCGCGGACTCCCTTATGCACTTGACTAAATCGTCTTCAGATAAGTCCTCTCTGGCAGTGGCGGTGGACTCCGCTCCGGAGGTGGCAGTTAAGGTAAGCGTTTTGGCCACTATTGCGGGGCTGGAATTGTCGGTTTCTGCTCCAGAATCCGACAGTAACTTGTTAGGCCCCGGGTCACCTCGTCCTCAGTCCTGAAAGGTAAGTGGCTAACGCTTGGATCTCTTCTTCTCCCTACATGCATCCTCCTTGGGAGAAGCTGGGAACTGGAAGTTCAGGACAGCCCTGCACTCCCTGCTCTCGCCTCCCACCTTCAGAAAGCAAGCGGGAAGAGGGGGTGAAATTTGAATTTATGGATTAGGATGTGGCCTGGATGGAGTAGGTGTAACAACATAAACAAAGGTAAATAAGGACTTCCCAAACTAGAGTATGTGCCCACACTTGAAGTGAGCTGTGGCCTGGCTTTGTTTTGTTTTTGACGTCAGAACTAAATTCTGAACCCGGCTCCACCACTTGTTTGAACTTGGGCAAGTTGTACAACGTCCTCAGTTTCCTCACCTGTACAATGGAGATATAATTTTAAAAGGACCTATCTATATGAGAGGACTATTGTGACGATTAAATGAAATGATAAAAATAAAGCTTGCAGCAGAGATCCTGGTATCTAATAAAAGTGCATATATAAGTCAAGACAGTGAGAAAAGGCCTTAGATTTAAGAAACAGTGTGCATGATCCCAATTGAGGAAAGTGATAGAGGGAGAAATTGAGTTATATAGTTCCTTTAACAAATATTTATTGAACACATGTTACTTGCCAGGAACTGTTCTAAGGGCTGAAGACACAGAGGCAAACAAGCCAGACATCTTTGACATCATGATTGCGTACATTTTAGTGGAAGAGGCAGCCAATAAAATATGAGCAAATAAAGTGGTTACAGATTGGATTGAGTACTGTAAAGGAAAAAGAATTCCGTGAAATAGAGTTCAGTGATGAAGAATAAGCTAGGAGAATGACTTCTGTAGATTGGTCAGGGAAGTCCTCTTGCAAAAGCAGCTTTGAGGAACAGGAAAAAGCCAGCCAAGTGCACGATAAGGCAAGAGTTTCCCAGCAAAAGGAGACAGCAAGCCTTGAGATGGCAAAGAGCTTAGTGTGTTTGAAGAACTGAGGAAAGGTCTGTGTGTCTAGAGCTGGAGAAGAGCATCCACCAGTTGGTAGTAGAGGCCCAGTAGAGCCCAATGGGGGTGATCAGGAGCTGAAGATGTGGTGACGGGAGGCAGTGTGCAAAAACTCCTTTGTATTTAAGATGTTTCCCAGTCTAGTGATAGTGATATACCTGAGTCTTTTACAGGCTTTTAGTGAGCTATTCATGGATTTTACTTTTTACTAATGAAAATCGAGTATGAAAGAATGCTTAGGATCCTCCTACTTTTATAACAAAACAAACTCCCCAAACTTACACCCCTCCTCTAGCAGCCTCCTGAGTCTTCATTCTTTTCACAGCTCAACTTTTTGGAGCTCTCTCACTTTATCTCATTTTCTCCTCAACTCAATGCAGCCTTGCCCTAGCCTCTTGGGAAACTTACTCTCCCTGAGTAATGTCACTGGCCTTCCAGTTGTCAAGTTCTGTCATCTGAGTTGAATATTTGCATCAAGTGACACTATTAAATAGTTCTTTTTTGAAACTTTCTCTCTTTTTGGCTTCCATGGGGCCATCCGCAGTCTTCTGATCCCCTGTTCTTCTGCCCTCCCTTTCAATATTAGTGTTTCCTGAGACTCTGTCCTTAGTCCCCCTGTGTACCCCTCATACTCTCCAGGCCTTCAACCTGCAGTGCTCCTGATGACTTACAGGTGAACACTGTGAAGTGGTTCGCACAGGCTCTGGAATCAAGACCGCCAGCATTCAAATCCTACCTCCAGCAGTTACCCAGATGGTGACCTTGGATAAATTAGGTGCTCTGTGTCTAAGTTTTTTCTCATCTGTGAAGTAGGGATAACACTAGTAACTATCTCATGGAGTTCAAGATTTGTCATAAAGCATGTGCCAGGCACACTATCCTTATCCAATTCTAAACTCCTTGCTAGCTTCAGAACTATTGCCGTCTCTCCCAGGATAGCTCTCAGGCACCTCCAATCCAATGTGCTAAAAAATTGACATTTTCTTTCCCTCGGGATCTGCTTCACCTGTTTTTCCCATTTGGATTAATGACCCCACAACCCACCCATTAGTCCAAGCCAAGAACAGAGGGGTCTTCCTTTTCTCTTCCTTCTTCCTCAGCCCCTGAAGCTACTCATTCAGCTGGTTCTAACATTTCTGCTTCATTAATTTCTCTCAAATCGACTCTTCCCTTTCCATTTTTACTGACACAGCCTTACTTCATATCTTCCTTACTTCTCTCAGGAGTCATTCTTGACTCTTCTTTCTTTCTGAACCCCTGCTATTGGGTAATGGGTCCTGTTCATTACCAGGACCCATTACCCAATAGTACCAATGATGTTTATCAAATCTCTCTTTCCTCTCTTTCCTCCTGCCACTGTTCAGATTCTTATAATTTTTCTTCAAGACAATTATAATAACCTTCTAACTGGTCTTTCTACTTCCTCCATTCTTGTCTCCCAGTTCCATACCCACTTTTCCCTTCACAATGCACTCAGAGTGGTCTTTCTAAATTCCAGTGTTACCATATCACTTCCTTGCCCCAAGACATCCTGTTGCCTGCTGGGTAATTTTTGAGTTCCTTATGAGACCTGCCATTCTCCCATGCTGAACTCTCTACAAAGCACCCAAAGCCTGTTTTCTTTTTTTCTCTCAAGTTTTTGCCCACGCTAGTCTCTCTGCATGGAGATCCCTTGCCTCGTGCCTCCCCTCATCCCACCCCCATCCTTCAGTCTCAGTGCACATATTTCCTCTGTCTACCTTAGCTCCCTTTCCACATCTCAGTTATAGCACTTGCCACATTGCTGTGATTTGTTAATTTTTTTCTTTCCCCTGGACCAGACCCTGGCGACCAGAGATTGTTGTGTATATTTGTTTTCATGTCTTCAATGCCTAGTACACAAGATTAAGAGAAATACATTAGGTGAGAAAATGAATGAAAGAGTAAGTGAAAACCAAAGTCTTGAAAAAGCATGTATGTTGAGATTCAAGGTACATTGATTGGGTGGGAGTGAGAGGAAGTCTCTAAAACTCAGTTCAATCACTTCAAGTTATAAGTAAGATAATCCAGGAGGAAAGACTGAATAGGTATCAGAGGTCCATTAGAAGCAGAGCTGGGGCTAAACCCCACAGTGATCTGGTTTCTATGATGAGAGAGTAAGGGATATTGATCATCGCTAGTTTGTTAATATGCTTTTAAAAAAGCTTATACCCAGTAAATTTAATGACAGAAAAATGTCCAGGGGAGGAGATGTGAAGCATACAAATAAGTTCATCTGTATTTGTCAAATTGTATTGTGACTAATAGCAAGCATTCTGGCAAAGTATGAACTTATGTAATGTTTTTAATCCATATCACTGAACACTAATGAGATTTCACGTACCTTATAGGTGATTTGATTTTATTTTTTGAAGTTACTGTTGGGTTGTCTTTTTCCTTTTGATCTGTAGGAGATCCTTATATATTCTGGATACTATCCCTCCGTCAATTATGTGTTGCAAATTTGTGGCTTATTATGGATTGTGGTTCCTTTTCCTTGTTGGAGAAATTCTTCCTTTTCCCAAAGTCATAAAAATATCCTCCCATTTTGTCTTTTGAAAGCACTGTATTTTTGCTTTTTCCATTTAAGTCATGACTCCACATGGAATTAAGTTTTGTGTATGGTGTGAACATTTTTAATAATATAGCTCGATCTTTGGTAGGGCTGTTCTACCTTCCCCACCCCCACCCCACCTCCATCCTTTTTTGTTGTTATTCAAGAATGTCTTCGCTATTCTTGTCCCCTGTAACTCTGTTTACAGTTTAGAATTAACATGTAAATTTTGCTAACACCCAGGTGGGATTTTGTTTGGAGTTGGGTTGACTCCTAGATCAATTTGAAGACAGTGTTATATCTGTTCATTCATTTAGGTCTTCTTTAGGTTTTTAATTTCTTTGAAGTTTATAATTTTCTCTATCAGTATCTTGAACAGTTTTGTTGCAGATATTTCTAGGTGCATCTTAGTTTTATGCTATTATAATAATAAATTGCGTTATTTTTTCCATTATTTAATTTTTAGACTGATCTTACTACTTAAATAATGGTATCAGCTGCAAACATGACAGTATTTTTTTCTTACTTTCAGTCCTTTTTTCTTTTCTTTTTTTTTCTTGCCTTGCCATGATTGCTAAGATCTCCAGAAAGACCAAAAATAAAAAGAGGGGAAAAGAATATATCAGGCAAATTCCAAGAAGAAGAAAATGGCATTGGTTGTATTAGGGTCAATAAAATAGACTTAAAACAGAAAAAGGATCACTTCATAATGATACAAGGTTCAGTTCACAAAGAGGTACATAACAATTTTAAATTTATATGCACCTAATAATGTAAGCGCAAAATATTTAAGCAAAAGTTTTTATAACTACGAGAGAAACTGACAAATCTACAATTACAGCAGAAGATTTTAATATACCTCTTTCAATAATTGATAGAATAAGCAAAACAATATCAATGATGACACAGAAAATTCAAACAACGAAATTAGCAAACTGTATCTGAAGGGTATAAAGGACATGGCACTCAATGCAGAAAACTGTTTTCAAGCAGTAATAAAACATTTTAAAAAAACTGACCATATACTAGGCCAGGGATTGGTAAAGGGCCAGATAGTAAATATTTGGGGCTGTGCAGGCCACATACAGTCTTTGTCACATCTTAATGTCTGTCTTTCCCTCTTTCTTTCTTTTTTTAAACAACCCTTTAAAATGTAAATATCTTACATTTACCTAGCTTGTTGGTACAAAAGCAGACTGTGGGCTGGACATGGCCCAATAATTGTAGTTTGCCAACCCCTGTACTAGTCCATAAAATAAATCTCAATACATTTTAAGTCATATAATCACATTCTCTGACCACAGTGCATCTAAGCTAATCAGTCACAAAAAGATAAACTATAAAATTCCCACATTTGAAAATTATAAATTGTACTCAGTAAACCATGGGCCAAATTTTTAAAAACTAGAAAATATTTTGAACTAAACAATAAGAAAACAATGCTTATCAGAACTTATGAGGTACAGCCATAGTAATAATTCTTTTTTCAAGTATAGTCTTAAATATACATAACAGTATAGAAGAAATGAGCATAGAATATCTTTCCATTTTTTGTATCTTTTCAATTTTTTTCATGAATATCTTATAGTTTTCAGTGCATGTATCTTTCACCTCCTTGTTTAAATTTGTTCCCAGATGTTTTATTGTTTTTCATGCTATTGTAAATTGGATTGTTTTCTTAATTTCTCTTTCTAGTGGTTCATTGTTAACATATAAAGCAACAGACTTTTGTATATTGATTTTGTACCCTGCAACTTTACTGAATTCATTTATTAGTTCTAATAGTTGTTTGGTGGAGTCTTTAGAGTTTTCTCTATATAAATGATGTCATCTGCCAGTAGTGACAGTTTTACTTCTTTTCCAGTTTGGATGCTTTTTATTTCTTTTTCCTGCTTAAATTGCTCTGACTAGGACTTAACAATACTATGTTTAATAAAAGTGGTGAAAGTGGGCATCTTGTCTTGTTCCTGATCTTAAAGGAAAATTTTTCATCTTTTTGCCATTGAGTATGATGTTAGCTGTGGGTTTGTCATATATGGCATTTATTATGTCGAGGTACATTCTGTCTATACCTGCTTTGTTGAGACTTTTTATAAGGAATGGGTATTGAATTCTGTCAGATGCCTTTTCTGTGTCTATTGCGATGATGTTTATTCTTTGTTAATGTGCTGTATCACATTGATTAATTTGTAGATGTTGAACCATCTTTGCATCCCTGGAATAAATCCTACTTGATCGTGGTGTATGATCCTTTTATTGTATTGTTGAATTTGGTTTGCTGACATTTTGAGGATGTTTGCATTTAAGTTCTTCAGGAATATCGGCCTGTAATTTCCCTTTTTTGTGGTATCCTTGTCTGGTTTTGGTATCAGGGTAATGCTGGTCTCATAAAATGAATTTGGGAGCATTCACTCTTCTTCAATTTTTTGGAAGAGTTTGAGAAGGATAGGTGTGAAACGTTTCAATATTTGGTAGAATATTGAAGCCTTCTGGTCCTGGAGTTTTATTCTTTGGGAGTTTTTTGATTACTGATTCAGTCTCCTTACTAGTAATTGGTCAGTTCAGATTTCCATTTCTTCATGATTCAGTCTCAAAGATTGTATGTTTCTAGGAATTTATCCATTTCTTCTAGGTTGTCCAATTTGTTGGCATATAGGTGTTCATAGTAGTATCTTATAATCCTTTGTACTTTGGTATCAGTTGTAACTTCTCTCTCGTTTCTGATCTTATTTATTTCATCCTCTGTTTTTTCTTAGTGAATCTAGGTAAAGGTTTATCAATTTTGTTTATCTTTTCAAAGAACCAGCTCTTGTCTTTTTCTTTCTGTTGTCTTTTTAGTCTCTATTTCATTTATTTCCACTCTGATCTTTATTATGTCCTTCCTTCTACCAACTTTGGGCTTCATTTGTTCTTCTTTCCTAGTTCCTTTATGTGTAAAGTTAGGTTGTTTATTTGAGGTTTTTCTTGTTTCTTGAGGTAATCCTATGTCTCTAACTTCCCTCTTAGAACTTCTTTTGCTGCATCCCATAGATTTTGGTATGTTGTATTTCCATTTTCATTCGTTTCAAGGTATTTTTCTTTTTAATTTCTATTTTGATTTCTTCATTGACCCATTGGTTGTTCAGTAGCGTATTGTTTAATCTCCACATATTTGTGGTTTTTCCAGTTTTCTTCTTTTAATTGATCTCTAGTTTCATACCATGTGGTTGAAAAGATGCTTGATATGATTTCAGTCTTCTTAAGTGTATTGAGACTTATTTTGTGGCGTAACATATGATCTATCCTGGAGAATGTTCTATGTGCATTTGAAAAGAATGTGTACTCTGCTGCTCTTGGATGGAATGTTCTGTATTTATCTATTAAGTCTATCTGGTATAATTATTGATTTTCTTTCTGGATGATCTATCCATTAATGTAAGTGGAATATTAAAGTCCTCTACTATTATTGTATTCCTGTCAATTTCTCCCTTTAGGTCTGTTAATACTTGCTTTATATATTTAGGTGCTCCTGTGTTGGGTGCATAGATATTTACAAATGTTATACCTTTTTGCTGGATTGACCCCTTTATCATGATGTAATGTCCATCTTTGTCTTTTATTAGTCTTTTTCCTCTGTATTTGTTAAGGGCCAAACTCAAAAGATATCTTTATATGAATTTCTATTTTTTCCTCAGCCACTTAAACTCCCATTATAGAAAGTCTGTTCATTTCTATTTTTTGGCAAAAAACCTATAACATAAATTGATAGTTTGTAATAATGGTTGATATTTATGTCTTATTTATAGTTTACAAAGTGCTTTCACATCCATTTTCTTATTTGTATAACAGTAAGAAATGTGAAAAGGACTAAAAGGTAAATATTATATGATTTTATTTTCAAATTACTTTGAATCAACAAAAGGTAGCATATTTAAACTTATTTGACTCATAGGGTACACTTTACTTACTGCACTTTAATTTTTATGGATAATTAAAGCTGAATAGAAATCCTTTGTAATTCTCTGGTAATTTCAATTGCATGCCTAATTGTTATTGAACTCCTCATGGGTATTAAAACAAGGTTGTGGTGTTGTCCAAGTTTTTCTAATTAAACGTAAAATTAATAACTCTTCATTTTCTGAGGAGTTGTCCAGTTTGTTCTATAATTTTAGCAGGGGCCAGAGATGGGGACCTAGTTATATTTTTATTAGTTGCCACATTGCTTTTTAAGAGTAGTTCTTTTAAAATTGTATTTTGCATTTAAAACTTGATGTCTTGTGGTACTCTGTTCAAAATAATTCAAATTTAGAATATTTAAAATACCCTTAATCAGAAAGATCTGGTAAACCATATTATAAAGTGGTTCTAACAACTGTATTCTAAGAAAGCCATTGGGGAAGTATGAACACGGCTAAGCCTCTTGTTATTATAAGCAGTTTATCCTTATAAAAGAGAGAAAAGCATTTAATTTAGTTTTTATGCAGTTTAACTTTGTGGTACTTGGTTTTGCTACTGAGCCCTAGGTAGATACTCTCTCTAATCAATGAAGATTGGGGTATGCTTTCTAGGGTAATATAGGTGGCCCAGCATTTGAACCCCCTTCCTTAATAGTCTTAATGTAAACAGCATCCTTCCCTGCCTCCTACCTTCAGAAGCTGGAAACCCAGATTCTATCCTCCCAACTCCCTTTCAGCTAAGGTTTAGGACTATAATTTGGGCTCTCAGGCAGATGCACCCACCTAAATTCTAGTCTAAAGCTAATCCACAAAGAAGCAAAGAAAAAGAATATTTTAAGTGGCAGTGATGACTCCCAACACTAAAAGATTAAAAGAAAATTAAAAGATCATCTGTGATCTTCGCTAGCTTCAGATCTATCATCATCTACTCCCAACATCTCCCACCAACTCCAAAAATCTATCACCCATCACCCATTCTTGTCTTTGTAATCTCTGTTTCATCTCAGGGAGGATTCTCCTTCTCTTTTCAGAGGCTAGTTGGTTGTATCCTGGATTATCTCCCCTCTCACCTCTTCTAGAATGACCATACCTTTTTGATCATTCCCTCATTCTTATCGTATGTTTCTCCCTACTTGCTCCTTTCCTGTAGCTTATGATTGACTAAATCTTTGGCTTAGCCTTTTCTTTAAAAAGGAAAAAAGTAAACTGAATTTTACCCTGAAAATCCTTCAATCTGGTACCCCATCTCTTCTTCTTTACTGCCAGATGTCTTGAAAGAGCAAAAATATTGATGTCTTTTTTTTTTCTAAATCCTCGGTTATACCTCTGCCCCTTGCAACTGGCTCTCCATACTTCACCCCGCTACCAAAATTGCTCTGGCAAAGGTTTTCTGTGACATAATTGCCAATTTCAGTGATCTTTGGTCAGCCTTCATCCTCTTTAATTTCTCTAGGAATTTGACATATCTTTCTTCAGTTTAATTTAACAAATATTTATTGAACATGCGCTTCATGCCCTGCATTCTACTGGGCAGTAAGACTATAAAATATAAGTAAAAGTCATGTGCAACAAATAATGTATCACAAGGGCTATTAGGAGTTATGTGTAACATCTCTTAGGACTGTGGATGAAAAAGCCTTTTTCCTGAGCCAAGAGGAGGGGCGGTATCAGGGAAAAGAAGAAGATGACATATTATCAGATAGCAAAGGGAAATGCATTAGGAGCAAAGTAACATTGCCAACAACACAGGAAGCATGAAAGTGCTTGATATTTTAAAAAGTCAGCAATTAGTCTAATATGGCAAAAATGGGGGTACGTTAAAGCAGATAAGGACATACTATAAAAGACCAGGCAAGATATGAAGTCTGAACTAGGATGGTGGAGAAGGGAAGGTGGGAGGAGGGTTGCTAGAGAAATATTTTAGGGGTAGAATCAGTAAGACTCAGTGCCTAATTTGTTCGTGTGTGACAGTGGAGTCATGGGGAAATGGTATCTTGTGTTTTGGACATACCAACGTGTTTGATGCTGTGGTATATCCATAGAATGAAGTTCAGTAGGCCGTGAGATATGTGGATACAGAGGCTAGGTATGGTCAAGGCTGCAGATAAAAATTTGGGCTGGAAATTGAAGTCAAGAGATAAGATAAAGATGTGGACAAATTTGAAACAAGAGAGGAAGGAGTTTAAGAGAGTCAGACCTAAAGGACTCTGTCTTTGTAAAGTAGAGAAACTAAGTCACCTGCTTTGGTGGGGGGTGTTTTAATAGTGACAAAATTTTGGAACAATAACCGTGTGCCTATAGGATTACTTTTCCTGTCAGTTTTCTATCTTTGGTCATTACCTGGTCTAACTCTACGAGATTTTCATTTGTCAGTGGCATTGCTTCTTCTCCAGCATCAGTGTCAACTTCATGCTTTTCTACCTGTTTTGCAAAATTTGCGATGTTACTTTGCATTATCTTTGCATTATGTTTACAGATATATCCTACATCCGCAAGTGGCCAACAAAGATGGTGACATGATAGGAATAGTTCTAGGGGGTTAAGGCCACATTTGTGCATACAAAAGCCAACTTCTGTAGCTTTTTTTTTTTTTTAACATCTTTATTGGAGTATAATTGCTTTACAGTGTTGTGTTACTTTCTGCTATATAACAAAGTGAATCAGCTATATGTATACCTATATCCCCATATCCCCTCCCTCTTGTTCCTCGCTCCGACCCTCCCTATCCCACCCCTCTAGGTGGTCACAGAGCACTGAGCTGACCTCTCTGTGCTATGCAGCTGTTTCCCACTAGCTATCTATTTTACATTTGGTAGTGTATATGTCAGTGCTACTGTCTCACTTCATCCCAGCTCACCCTTCCCCCTCCCCGTGTCCTCAACTCCCTTCTCTACGTCTGCATCTTTATTCCTGTCCTGCCCCTAGGTCCATCAGAACCATTTGGTTTTTTTAGATTCCATATATATGTATTAGCATACGGTACTTGTTTTTCTCTTTCTGACTTACTTCACTCTGTATGACAGACCCTAGGTCCATCCACCTCACTACAAATAACTCAATTTCGTTTCATTTTATGGCGGAGTAATATTCCATTGTATATATGTGCCACATCTTCTTTACCCATTCATCTGTCGATGGACACTTAGGTTGCTTCCATGTCCTGGCTATTGTAAATAGTGCTGCAGTGTATATACCCTGAGAAAACCATAATTTATAGAGTCATGTACCACAATGTTCATTGCAGCTTTGTTTTTTTGATATTTAGCTGCATGAGCTGCTTGTATATTTAGGAGATTAATCTTTTGTCAGTTGCTTTGTTTGCAAATATTTCCTCACGTTCTGAAGATTGTCTTTTCATCTTATTTATGGTTTCCTTTGCTGGGCAAAATCTTTTAAGTTTCATTAGGTTCCATTTGTTTATTTGTGTTTTTATTTCCATTTCTCTGGGAGGTGTGTCAAAAAGGATCTTGCTGTGATTGATGTCATAGAGTGTTCTGCCTATGTTTTCCTCTAAGTTTTACAGTGAGTGGGCTTACATTTAGATCCTTAATCCATTTTGATTTTATTCTTTGTATATGGTGTTAGGAAGTGATCTAATTTAATTCTTTTACATGTAGTTCTCCAGTTTGCCCAGCACCACTTATTGAAGAGGCTGTCTTTTCTCCATTGTATAGTCTTGCCTCCTTTATCAAAGATAAGGTAACCATATGTGCGTGGGTTTATCTCTGGGCTTTCTGTCCTGTTCCCTTGATATGTATTTCTGTTTTGGTGCCAGTAGCATACTGTCTTGATTACTGTAGCTTTGTAGTATAGTCTGAAGTCAGGGAGCCTGATTCCTCCAGCTCCGTTTTTCTTTCTGAAGATTGCTTTGGCTATTTGGGGACTTTTGTGTTTCCATACAAACTGTGAAACTTTTTGTTCTAGTTCTGTGAAAAATGCCATTGGTAGTTTGATAGGGATTGCATTGAACCTGTAGACTGCTTTGGGTAGTATAGTCGTTTTCACAATGTTGATTCTTCCAATCCAAGAACATGGTATATCTCTCCATCTGTTTGTATCATCTTTAATGTCTTTCATCAGTGTCGTATAGTTTTCTGCATACAGGTCTTTTGTCTCCTTAGGTAGGTTTATTCCTAGGTATTTTATTCTTTTTGTTGCAGTGGTAAATGGGAGTGTTTCCTTAAGTTCTCTTTCAGATTTTGTGTTGTTAGTGTATAGGAATGCAGGAGATTTCTGTGCATTAATTTTGTATCCTGCTACTTTACCAAATTCATTGATTAGCTCTAGTAGTTTTCTGGTAGCATCTTTAGGATTCTCTATGTATAGTATCATGTCATCTGCAAAAAGTGACAGTTTCACTTCTTTTCCAATTTGGATTCCTTTTATTTATTTTCTTCTCTGATTGCCTTGGCTAAAACTTCCAAAACTATGTTGAATAATAGTGGTGAGAGTGGGCAACCTTGTCTTATTCCTGATCTTAGAGGAAATGGTTTCAGTTTTTCACCACTGAGAACGATGTTGGCTGTGGGTTTGTCATATATGGCCTTTATTATGTTGAGGTAGGTTCCCTCTATGCCTACTTTTTGGAGTTTTTATCATAACTGGTTGTTGAATTTTGTCAAAAGTTTTTTCTGCACCTGTTAAGATTATCATATGGTTTCTTTCCTTCAATTCGTTAATATGGTGTATCATATTGATTGATTTGCGTATATTGAAGAATCATTGCATTTCTGGGATAAACCCCATTTGATCATGGTGTATGACCCTTTTAATTTGCTGTTGGATTCTGTTTGCTAGTATTTGGTTGAGGACTTTTGCATCTATGTTCATCAGTGATATTAGCCTGTAGTTTTCTTTTTTTGTGACATCTTCGGTTTTGGTATCAGGGTGATTATGGCCTCGCAGATTGAGTTTGGGAGCGTTCCTCCCTTTGCTACATTTTGGGAGAGTTTGAGAAGGATAGGTGTTAGCTCTTCTCTAAGTGTTTACTTGTAAAGCCATCTGGTCCTAGGCTTTTGTTTCTTGGAAGATTTTTAATCACAGTTTCAATTTCAGTGCTCGATTGGTCTGTTTAAATTTTCTATTTGTTCCTCGTTCAGTCTCAGAAGGCTGTGCTTTTCTATGGTCCATGTCTTCCAGGTTGTCCATTTTATTGTCATAGAGTTGCTTGTAGTAATCCCTCATGATCCTTTGTATTTCTGCAGTGTCAGTTGTTACTTCTCCTTTTTTGTTTCTAATTCTGTTGATTTGAGTCTTCTCCCTTTTTCTCATGAGTCTGGCTAATGGTTTATCAATTTTGTTTATCTTCTCAAAGAACTAGCTTTTAGTTTTATTGATCTTTGCTTTTGTTTTGTTTCTTTTTATTTCTGGTCTGATCTTTATGATTTCTTTCCTTCTGCTAACTTTGGCGTTTTTTTGGTTCTTTTTTCTCTAACTGCTTTAGGTGTAAGGTTAGATTATTTATTTGAGATTTTTCTTGTTTCCTGAGATAGGATTGTATTGCTATAAATTTCCCTCTTAAAACTGCTTTTGCTGCATTCCATAGGTTTTGGGTCGTTGTGTTTTCACTGTCATTTGTTTCTAGGTATTTTTTTATTTCCTTTTTGATTTCTTAAGTGATCTCTTGGTAATTTAGTAGCATATTGTTTAGCCTCCATAGGTTTGTACTTTTTACAGATTTTTTCCTGTAATTGATATCTAGTCTCATAGCGTTGTGGTCAGAAAAGATACTTGACATGATTTCAACTTTCTTAAATTTACCAAGGCTTGATTTGTGACCCAAGATATGATCTATCCTGGAGAATGTTCCATGAGCACTTGAGAAGGAAGTCTATTCTGTTTTTTTAGGATGGAATGTCTTATAAACATCAATTAAGTCCATCCGGTCTAGTCTGTCACTTAAAGCTTGTGTTTCCTTATTTATTTTCATTTTGGTGATCTGTCCATTGGTGAAAGTGGGGTTTAAAGTCCCCTATTATGATTGTGTTACTGTCAGTTTCCCTTTTTATGGCTCTTAACATTTGCCTTATGTATTGAGATGCTCCTATGTTGGGTGCATAAATGTTTACAATTGTTATATTTTCTTCTTGGATTGATCCCTTGATCATTATGTAGTGTCCTTCTTTGTCTCTTGTAATAGTCTTTATTTTAAAGTCTGTTTTGTCTGATATGATTATTGCTTCTCCAGCTTTCTTTTGATTTCCATTTGCATGGAATATCTTTTTCCATCCCCTTACTTTCAGTCTGTATGTGTCCCTAGGTCTGAAGTGGGTCTCTTGTAGACAGCATATATACGGGTCTTGTTTTTGTATCCATTCAGCCAGTCTATGTCTTTTGGTTGGAGCATTTAATCCACTTACATTTAAGGTAATTATCAATATGTATGTTCCTATGACCATTTTCTTAATTGTTTGGGGTATGTTTTTGTAGGTCTTTTCCTTCTCTTGTGTTTCCTGCCTAGAGAAGTTCCTTTTGCATTTGTTGTAAAGCTGGTTTGTTGGTGCTAATTTCTCTTAACTTTTGCTTGTCTGTAAAGGTTTTAATTTCTCTGTGAAATTTGACTGAGATCCTTCCTGGGTAGAGTAATCTTCATTGTAGGTTTTTCCCCTTCATCACTTTAAATATGTCCTGCCACTCCCTTCTGGCTTGCAGTTTCTGCTGAAAGATCAGCTGTTAACCTTATGGGGATTCCCTTGTATGTTATTTATTGCTTTTCTCTTGCTGCTTTTAGCATTTTTTCTTTGTATTTAATTTTTGATAGTTTGATTAGTATGTGTCTTGGCGTGTTTCTCCTTGGATTTATCCTGTATGGGACTCTCTGCGCTTCCTAGACTTGATTATTTCCTTTCCCGTGTTAGGGAAGTTTTCAACTATAATCTCTGCAAATATATTCTCAGACCCTTTCTTTTTCTTTTCTTCTTCTGGGACCCCTATAATTCGAATCTTGATTCATTTAATGTTGTCCCAGAGGTCTCTTAGGCTGTCCTCAATTCTTTTCGTTCTTTTTTCTTTATTCTGCTCTGCGGCAGTTATTTCCACTCTTTTATCTTCCAGGTCACTTATCCGTTCTTCTGCCTCAGTTATTCTGCTATTGATTCCTTCTAGAGAATTTTAAGTTTCATTTATTGTGTTACTCATCAGTTTGTTTGCTTTTTGGTCCTTCTAGGTCCTTGTTAAACATTTCTTGTGTTTTTTCCATTCTATTTCCAAGATTTTGGATCGTCTTTACTATCATTACTCTGCATTCTTTTTCAGGTAGACTGCCTATTTCCTCTTCATTTGTTTGGTCTGGTGGATGTTTACCTTGCTCCTTCATCTGCTGCATATTTCTCTGTCTTCTCATTTTGTTTAACTTACTGTGTTTGGGGTCTCCTTTTCACAGGCTGCAGGTTTGTAGTTCACACTGTTTTTGGTGTCTGCCCACTGTGGGTGCGGTTGGTTCAGTGGCTTGTGTAAGCTTCCTGGTAGAGGGGACTCGTGCCTGTGTTCTGGTGGGTGGGGCTGGATCTTGTCCTTCTGGTCAGCAGGGCCATGTCCAGTGGTGCATTTTGGGGTGTTTGTGAACTTAGTATGACTTTAGGCAGCCTCTCTGCCAATGGGTGGGGTTGTGTTCCTGTCTTGCTAGTTCTTTGGCATGGGGTATCTAGCACTGGAGCTAGCAGGCTGTTGGGTAGAGCTGGGTCTTAATGTTGAGATGGAGATCTCTGGGAGAGCTCTCATCGATTGATATTACATGGGGCTGGGAGGTCTCTGGTGGTCCAATGTCCTAGACTTGACTCTCCCACCTCAGAGGCTCAGGCCTGACACCCAGCCGGAGCACCAAGACCCTGCCAGCCACATGGCTCAGAAGAAAAGGAAGAAAAATAGGAAAAAAAAAAAAAGAACAACTAACAGATAGAACCCCAAACCAAATGGTAAAAGCAAAACTAAACACACAAAAATCACAGAAATAAACATACACACACACTCATAACAAGAAAACAAACAAATAAACAAAAAAAATAACGAACAGTCAGAACCCTAGGACAAATGGTAAAAGCAAACCTAAACAAACAATATCACACAAAGAAACATACACATACACACTATAGACCAGGGCTTCAGAATATCTGGTCCTTTTTCAAATTTCTCTCTGTTCCTCTGTGAAAGTACTTCATGGTCAATTTGCTTAGACTTTGGTTCTCAGCCTGCAACTTTGGAATCACTTGGGAAGCTTGAACCAATGCCGGGCCTCACTCGGGAGGAATTAAATGAGAAAATATGAGGTGAGGCCTGGCATGAAACTTCTTTAAAGCTTCCTGCTGGACTCCACCAGTCTCTGGAGGCCAGCTTATACTTTAATAGAGGGAGGTAGACAATTAATACATGTCAGGTGATGATAAATATAATAGAGAACAATAAAGCAAGGTAAGGGGAAAGTAGGAAAACTGTGCAGAGACCTGAAAGGAGAGAGAACAGTCATGTGGGAATCCAGAGAAAGAACATTCCAAGAAGAGGAAACAGTAAGTGTGGAGACCCCAAAGCAGGACTGTCTTTTGGTGAATTCCTAGAATAACAAATGAGCCAGTGAGGCTGGAGTAAAGTGAGCACAGGCACAGGGCTAGGTGAAGACAGAAGTTAGTAGGGGCAAGGGACAGATCTGGAGGGTAAATTCTCTCAACCAGTTAGATTCAGACTTCTTCAGTTTATAATAGTGATTTTGTAACTTAAGCTTTCCTGAAATATAACCCATAGATGATATATAACTTCCTTAAGAATTCAAAATATAACTTGAATACCCTAAATTAAATTTTGTAAAGCAACTTTATATCATGTTTGATATGTAAATTAAACGTACTAATAACATGTTTTTACTAGTAAATGCTCAGGCAGAACAATACAGGAAGACAAAAATGCCCTATAAAACTACCCTTGGGAGCCATACTTTCTGAAAACAACTTGGTAATGAGCCCTGTAGTTCTTTGTTAGGCTCCTACCCTAAATGGGGAAACTACCAGAGGGTTTAGAGTGAACGAGTAACATAATTGGACTAATATTTTAAAAGAATCACACTGGCCTCTGTGTGGAGTGAGGCTGTGGGTAGACAAGGGCAGAAGCAGGGAGACCAGTTAGGAGGCTATTACAGTAACAGGTGCAAAATGATAAACTGGACTGAGGTGATAGTGAAAGAGGACTTAAGAAGTGGTTGAACTCTGGGTGTTCATAGAAGGCAGAGGATTTGCTGATGGGTTGGATATACAACGTGAAAGAAAGAGGAGTCAAGGATAACTGTGGCAGTTTTCACCTGAACACGTTAAAGGTGGGATAGTGGTTAATTTAGAGGAGGGTAGAAGGAGTCACTGGGGAAGGGGAGAACAGAAGTTCTCTTTTTGGATATATTAAGTTTGAGATGTCTATTAGACATCCTGGGAGAAAAGATGTTGAGTTGAAGCTCAGATATATAAATCCCTAGAGTTCAAGGGAGAGATCCGGGCCAGAAAGTTGTTATATTGTATGTATTGCATGTACTGTTTATGTGGTGGGGCTACACAAAAGATAGACTACCAGTGATTCTCTAGTGGAGATGAGATTTTTATGTTCATTAAGTTAGGGGATGAATTTAATAGTCAATGTAGATTGTTAGACTTTAGATTTAGAAGATTTGGGTCCTGCCACCTCCTTTTGTTTCTCCTGCAGTCCCTAAGCAGGTCCATCTGGGTACATATCTAATAAGGTCTGCTGAATAAAGGAATGCTTCTCCTGAATTTGGAACCAGAAAATCAGGTCTTTTGAGTTCATAAAAAAGAGCTGGACTCTCTTACTTTAGGGCTTTGAGTAGTATTAACTTACCTAGAAATTTTAATTTGTTCAGATGGAATAAAGTCAATGTTTTTTGGTTTTTTTTTTTGCGGTACGCGGGCCTCTCACTGTTGTGGCCTCTCCCGCCGCAGAGCACAGGCTCTGGACGCGCAGGCTCAGCGGCTACGGCTCACGGGCCCAGCCGCTCCGCGGCATGTGGGATCCTCCCGCACCGGGGCACGAACCCATGTCCCCTGCATCGGCAGGCGGACTCTCAACCACTGCGCCACCAGGGGAGCCCAAAGTCATTGTTTTTGAAAGAAAGAATTTTTGTTATGCATTCTAACCTCTATAACTGTTTATATTACTTTTATTAGTCTTTGATTATTAGACCTATATATAATTCTATACATTAATATATAGAATTATATATTAATCACATAGCACTAGTGTAATCTTCATAAAAGTGATGTTAAAATGGCTAGTGTGACCTTAATGTAGTTTCTAAAATACTTGTCGTATCTTTCATGTTTGTTTGGTTTTCTTGTAGGAAGATTTGGAGACTGGAGTTCACCTTGACCCTGCTGTCAAAGAGGTTCAGTATAATCCTACCTATGAGACCATGTTTGCTCCAGAGGTAAGAAAACGTATTATAGTTAAGAGCGTCTTTTGCTTTATAGTACTTAAATTATACATACGTAGATAAACAGTTGGTGAAATTTTCAATGTTTTCTGTTGAAAGTATACTATTTAAACTGTTAGAAAATATATCCTGTTATATGTTAGTTATATCTCAATTAAAAAAAGAAAGGAAAAGATATCCTTCTATTCTCCAAAATTTGAATAGTATGCTTTTGTAAGAATAATATCTAATTCTTAGATGCAAACTTAGTTAACATCTTCCTCTCAATTTTGATAAGGGAGTATTACAAGTTAACCATGAGGGAAAAAATTTTGGTTGATTAGCATCATTAATGCATAGTATATTATGAAACATCTAGTGACAAATGCTGCTGTGTTAAACATTAAAAAGAGGTACCATACTGACGTGGTCACTGCTCAAAAATAGTCACACGGTTTATTGCTTGCTCTGAGTCAGACATCTTATGGATTCTTTTTTCTGATGATGATAAATGGTGATGGAAGCATTTAAAAAAGCTGAAGAAGAAGAAGAAAAAAAGCAGAAATAGTGAAAATTGCCCATTTAGGAAAGTCTTTGTAGAAAAGATTAGATTTCTAGGTATTTAGCCTTTAAAAAGGAGAAAAGAATGCTTGACTGACAAGATACAGATATCAGAAAAAGATCATTATAAGAAATAATAACATGGTTTCAGTAGCAGGATCTTTAAGAGCACTTTAAAGATAGAGATGAGGAGCTATATCTTATTGCACCCTGGTGGAGAAAGAAGTACTTTTTAATATTTTTCATTTTTTAGCATATAGTCATTGTCTTTTTATTTTTATTTTTTTTGATAAAGCTGTTTCATGTAATTTTTGCCTGCTTAGGTTTCCATAGTCACTTAAAATATGGCAATGGAAATGTATAGCACAGCCAAGGATGTCAGTGCTAGTGCTCTAGCTGTTCTCCTAAGTGTACAATAAGCAAAAAACTCATTCTCATGCTCTGAGACTGGTACATTTTTTTATTTTATTCCATTATTTCCTAAATCCTTATAACCTGTTGAATTATAGGCTGTTTTATATCCCTTGGAACCATTTTAGCACTGGCACGCTGCATGATTTTTTTTTAATGTAAAGTACTTCAATTTAAGCCACTAACTTTAGAAAATAAGAAAATTTGGAAGTGGCATGGTGTATGACATTCCTGTGTCAGTGTATTTTCTATGAAGCCTGTTTTTCTTAAATTTTTAGATCCTATGCATAACTAATATATTGCTGTATGATTAGTTTTCAAAACTTTCAAGAAAAATTCAAAAGGTCAAAAAATTTTTGGTGCTATTGACGAGGCAGTACGTTTATCATTCTCTTTTGGGGATTATCAGTCTAATTTTCTGTTCTTTTTTTTCCCGTGTTAGGGAAGCTCACATTAAATATATCAACTAGTTTATGTCAGGAACATTTCAGTGCTTATTGTCAACAATTTAAGGAAAGAGTGATGGGACTGAAAAGTGAAGAAAAATTACAATTTTTCTAAGGAATTGTCTGTGACATAATAAATTATCAACTTTGAACTTTATGACTAGGGTCTGTATAACTTGGCAAAGTCTGGAAGGGTATTACCAGGAACTTTGCTGGATGAAATTCAAGTTGTCATATTTTGAGAATCCATCATTAGAGACAAGATTTAATCCTTCTTCTCAATCTAATGTTTACCAGAGAGGACATGCTAAGTGCTTTTTTAAAAAAAAAGATGGAGACCACACTATTTCCTATAGTGCCTCTAAAGCACCAGTGAAGTTTAAGGAGAGATTGCATCTTGTTATAAAGATAAAAGTTCCATGAAAGTATTTGTAACTGGCAAATGTTTTTTGAAATAAGTGATACAATCCAGGTTAAGAACATGAGATGTGGGGCTAAACAGACCACTTATTAGCTCTTATGTGACCTTAGATTATCTTAGTTTTTTCACAGGTAAAATGAAGATAATTTCTACTTTACCAAATTATAAGGATAAATGAGATAATATGCGATGTGCTTAGGAAACTGTCTGGCACAGAATAAGCATTTAATAAATTATAGCCTTTATTGTTATTTCTGTTAATATTATTGGCATTGATGGCTAGATAGGCCTTTGTGAGGAAAGATTCCAGACAGAGGGGAACAGCATGAGCCAAATCATAAAATCTAAAGAACAGTAGTGTTTTAGTCATTATCAGTAGAGAGAACGGGATAAGGCTAGAAGAGTACTTTGTACAATCGGTATTGCACAGGCTTTAGGGGCCAAGGTAAAGAGTTTGGTCTTGATTTAATAGATGAATTTTTAGGAAGATTAATTTTAAAGGTTTGCATGATGGAAAAGAACAGGGATGGAGACTAATAAAATAAAACTACCATTTAGTACACTATGCCAGGTACCACACTGAGGGATTTGTATACCTTATCTCCTTTAGCCCTCACTACAACCCTATGAAGTAAGTACTTTTATCCCTATTTTATAGTGAGGAATTCAACTGTTAGATTATACTGCCAGCAAGTGCCATATTTGAGGCTTTGAGTCCAGATCATACTTAACAATCACACCATAACTATAAGACCATTTAGAAGGTGCAGTTTTGACTTTATTAGTTCAGTAAACTAACAAATTGGCTATTTTATTTTATAAATTTCTGTTTCCCTCCCAACCAAGGACTTTTCCTAGTTGATCTACCTAGTTATCCAGATCAGCTTTCTCAAATTACAGAAGGAACTTGAAGACATAATAGCCATTGTTTTAGTCTAGTGATTTTCTTCATTTCACTCAATCCTGTTGCATCCGCTTAGAGAAAAGTCTATTTGTTAGCTTCTCTAGACTCATATAAAGCCCATAAGCCTCAGAGAGAATTTCAGACTCCTTAAAATAATATTACTTTAGGAATAGAAAAACTATAAAAGTTTAGAGGGGGAAAATGCCAGTTACCGTTTAAAATCTGGCCAAAAGGGCTGCTATAAATATTAATGTTAGAATGGACTTTAGAAGTCATATAGATCAGCTCTTTTATTTTATAGATGAGGGAACTGAGGCGCAAGGTCATAGAACCACTAATAAAATATACTATCGTAATAATTAAACTGTGCTTATGTCTTACAAGATTGAGGTATTCTGCCAATAAAATTGAATTGTGGTGATCTTTTCCAAAATTATAGAAAATAACAAATTAATATGCTCTTCTCACCTTAAACTTTGTTTATAAATGTTTTATACATTGATTACTTCAATGAATATTAATGGAAAACTTAATACAGCAACTTGAGTATATGATTATTTGTTCAGTAACCTGGGTTTTTTTTCCTATATGTGAATTTATGGTTATGATTTCATATAGTCAATTTTTACTTATATGAATTTTCTTAATTCCTGTGATGTTATACTGCTAAGGCATCAACCCTCAAGTACTCTGCCTGCTGAAGACTTGAGAACCACTGCCTTATAATACATGGATCTCTTAGATTTATCAACTAATGTCTTAAATTAAAAACTCTTTTCTCCCAAGTTTATAAATAAATCACTACTTCACTGAGATGAAAGAGGTAAGGTTACTTACCTCAGAAACATTTTCTTTTTTGGTGCAATGTCTGAATTAAAACTTAAATATGTATATTTTATATAGGAGATTTACAATTGTAATTGACTGTGATATAGTTCAATATTATATTAGCTAAAAACTATTAAATACTCATACCTAATTAACTTGAATATGTATTTTTAAAAATCACTTGTATACAAACTTAGGCTTAGACTTAACTACCAAAAGTCTAAAAGAAGCATTTAGAAATCAGTTTTGTGTATTTTTAAATATGCATCGTTTTGTTTTTTTAATGGTTAACCCAGAATTAAGAGTTGCATATTCACACAGACCAGGAACATCTGAGAGAGTAATTGGTAAGAGCTGAGTCCTGCTGAATAACATTCTCTGCCTTCCTCTGTTGACATATAATGTCTTTGAGGTCAGCTCCAATAGCTGCCAGTAACCAGAAAGTTAAGGTGAGCCAGAAGTAGATGAGCCTACCCCAGGCAGCTTCCTATATCAATGGAAGATTTTTTTCTTGTCTCAGCTTAAATATGTATAAAATATAAGCACGTTTAAATTTTTAGACAGTGTTAGGAAGAGTACCACAAGATATACTTTGCTGTAATATATGGATCTATATTCTTATAGAAATCGAAGTTCTTAACACTGAGAATTTTTCTTTAAAAGATGGAGGCAGTTTGATATGTATGACCTGTAGAAGAATTATTCCCTTTTTGTAAAATTTTAATAAAATTAGAATATGGAAATTGTACTTTCCTTTTTTAAATTGGAAATTATAAGCATAACGATTGGTAATTTATTATATGTGATAGGAGTAACAATATAGGCAATGGGGATTTTTATCATTTTGGAATTTTTTACTCCCAGAAATATCACATGCTGCTTTTCAGATGTTAACTGACTATAGCAATTAGATCATCTAGTCAACTTAAGTCATTTTATTATCTTTAATTTTATGGATGTTTTTGTTTTTGTAATAAATTTCATGACTGAATGAAGTTAACTGTAACTTCCAGCATTCAGCAATCTAGATTTTTTCCCCTACATTTCCACCCGTCAGCTCAGGAAGAACTAATACGGGCTATAAAGTCTTGCCCTGTCCTTTATTATAATTTAGAATAAATAGTAATAAAAGCTTTATATATGAATTAGATATCTTAAGATTGAATCATTTTAAACCTAGAAATGGAAGCTGTCAATAGAAAGGAATATTATAATAATTTATTTTCTTCTAAAGCAGAAAAAATTATAAGGCAAATTAACGTTCAAATTCAGATTTTCATGCATAGCATAATGTTGATATGTAGAGAAGACAACATTCTGGTTAAGGAAAGGTCAATAATTTATATTTATGGCTCTGGAAGTGTATCATGGAAAAGGTGATTTCAAATGGTAGTGACCTAAGATGTTCTAATGTCAAAATATTTATTATGACAGTCGACCTTCCAGAATTCAAATAAAAATATCCTGTCTACTTCCACTGTTTCCAAAGTGGGAAGTTCATTTTATTCTTTATTTTTAAAACTGGAAAGAAAAGAGTTGGATCTTCCCAATACCTTTTCTAATAGCATTAGTGACTTTAGGCAGGCAAGGTATGTCATCTTGACCTTTTTCTCCATTTCTAACATGAGAAAGAGAATACCTCTTTAACTTTCCAGAATTTTTGTACAGATCAAATTAAATAACATTTGGAAAGCCATTCTGGAAACTCAAAACATTGTAAACATATAGCTAATAATGGCACTATTTTGTGTAAGATTTTCATAGTGTGACTTTTCAGAATGGAGAAGTTTTATTTACATTTGTAATGTCTTTTCCTAGGGACTTTTTCAAGCACTTTACTTTTATTGTCTATTTCCTATCTTCTGCCCCCAGTGAGACTGATTAATCTTTCCTTCATTAGTGCTTTCTATATGCCAGGCACTATGAAAAGTATTGACGGTTCTAAGTCTCCACCTTTGAGGAACTCATAATCTAGTAGCAGAGAAACATGTGCTTTTTAAATTACATCATGGTACCATTCCAAAAATCCCCCAAATCATCGTTTAGACAAAACTATAGTGTGTCTCAATTATCTAGAGCAACACTGTCAAACAGAACTTCCTGCAATAATGAAAATGTAGTAGCCAGTAATTGTATGTGGCTGTTGAGCTCTTGAAATGTGGCTGGTATGGCTGAGGAACTGAATATTTTAATTAATTTAAATTTCAATAGCCACACATAGGCTTGGGTGAGCTGGTTCCTCTCCAGTCCTGGTGGCTGCCAAACAGTGCTAACCAGCCATTGTCCAGTTGTACTAAACCATGGGAGGTAAGCAGGTTCCCACACAGGTTAATGGGCCCCTGATGATTTAGAGTTAAAAATACATTGTACAACAATTCTACTCATTCTAGCTTTATACACTGAGAATTTGGGTTTTTTTGTTTGTTTGTTTTTCTATTATAACATTGTAGTTTGGACCAGAAAATCCCTTCAGAACACAGCAAATGGCTGCCCCTAGAAATATGCTTTCTGGATATGCTGAACCAGCCCATATCAATGATTTTATGTTTGAACAGCAAAGAAGAACTTTTGCCACATACGGTAAGATAATACGCGAGTTTCAGGTTAAACCTTATTAGAAGTGGGGTGTGTGTGTGTGTGTGTGTGTGTGTGCGCGCGTGTGCACGCAATAATCGATTTTATCTTCTGGCTTTTTAAATTTATTAACCTGGATTCCTTAAAAGGGTAGTATGTTTTCTTATACACATCTATAAATATTTATACAAATAGGAAGGTGCACTAATATTTTTAGCTGTCATTCTAAATCTGTTCTGATTTCTGAGTACTAGAAATATTCGTGGTCTTAAAAACTGCTCACGGGCCCAGCCGCTCCGCGGCATGTGAGATCTTCCCGGACTGGGGCATGAACCCGTGTCCCCTGCATCAGCAGGTGGACTCTCAACCACTGCACCACCAGGGAAGCCCTCTCTGTTGTACTTTTTAATGAACACTTGTTATTGAATGACTGTTGCATGTAGACTGCTGTTGAAATTGGTAAATAACCGGATAGTGTTAAGAGGTATATTTTTATCTTCTTATGTACTAGTTGACTTTACTCTCTTGCTCAGATTTTATCTCTGAAAAGTTTTCTGTTGATTACTGAGGGATATCAGGAAATGGAATGGCCACACATTCATTGCGTAAAATAATTATATCCTATCAGTGGTGGGATTTGAGAAAGTTAATGTGCATACAAGGCTGGGGATCCCCTCTACAAGAAGATGGTCTTTATAAAAATGTCCTTGCTGATGGTTCCACAGATCTTAGGTCTGGTCACTTATATCAGCTTTGTCCATATTTGGTAGTGCCTTTTCTTTCTCTTCCCATAATCTACATCTGTAGGTTGACAGACACACTGATCACCTTCTGCTTTGAAGAGCTTTTTGGTAGGGTGGGTGAGCAAAGTAACTGAGAATGTTTTTATGCCTGTTGTAGTTGTGAACTTTATGAATTAATTACTTACGCTGATGTTCTCTTCCCCAAAGAGTAACTGAAAAAGAAAACTTCGAACTTCTTTAACAAGAGATTTAATAATCACATTTTTAGACATCAGCAACATTGTCTCTTATTTTCATTTAGTTTTCTTTGCAGTTAAAATTCTAATACCTCCTCCTTTTATTTCTTATAGGATTTTTTTAAAGTTCTAAACAGATTTTTCTGTCCTATCTATGATTAACTTCCATTATTATAAGATAGCACCCAAAATAAAGCTGAGAAAGCAGTATCATGTGAAATGTTATGTATTCGGTGATGCTTTTTAATAGCAATTGTTTTCACTAAAAAATAACATAAACAAATTTTAAACATTTAGGAAAGAGAAGAAAAAGGTTACCTATAATCCCACTATACTAAAATATCTACTCTTAGTAGATATTTTATTCCTCCAAGTCTTTTTTATTATACATATTTGTATTACAGAGCTATAATCCTTCTAAACTGAAAATTTTGCAACTTTTTAATTCAATATTCTATCATAAGCATTTTTCAATGTTACTTTATAATCTCAAAGCTTATTATTTTTGTTTTTTTGTTTTGTTTTGTTTTTGTTTTTGCGGTACGCGGGCCTCTCACTGCTGTGGCCTCTCCTGTTGCGGAGCACAGGCTCTGGACGCGCAGGCTCAGCGGCCATGGCTCACGGGCCCAGCCGCCCCGCGGCATGTGGGATCTTCCCGGACCGGGGCACGAACCCGTGTCCCCTACATCGGCAGGCGGACTCTCAACCACTGCGCCACCAGGGAAGCCCCAAAGCTTATTATTTTTAAGCGCTATGTAATATCCACTGATGGGTTTATATTACAATTTACATAATTATTCTAATGTTAGAAAATTACTTTTTTCTAGTTTTTAGTGAGCCATGCAAACTGATTCATCGCGAATTAGTTTAGAGGTTTAGTACAGATAGTCTTATTTATTTATCCACAATATGTTCTTGGAAACTGGTTGTAAAATGATTGACATATATTAAATTATATTTCACTGTGGCTAGGTTATAATTGACTTAACAGGTGCCAAAAGTCATAGCAAAGACTTTATACCTCTGGAATCTCCTAAAAGAGTTCAGTGACACTTCCAGTCCAATAAAATGGTTATAAATGCATTGTACCCATTGATTGTATAAGGGATCCCATGTAAATCTAAAGTATATGTGCATTACATAAAAATCAATTCTATTGCATCATGAATTTATTATATCCTAGCCTATAATAAAATGGACTTTTAAAGACTCTGCAGGGTTATTTTTAGACTTTAGAAGGAAGGGCCTTAAGCAATATTTTAGGTAGCTTAAATCTTTAAAACAAAATAGAACAGGTGAAAAAAATTCAAATTAAGTTCACACAGATACCTACTTTTCTTGAACTATCCTATCGCATTGAAAGCTATTCAGTTGGCTTTAGACGCCGGTTCAGAAACAGCTTACTTGGAAAAATAATAGCTGGTATTTTTTGCCTCTTCCATTAAGAGGGGGTGGACTAGAACAGAGATTGAACTATTTAGTGAGTCAAAGACATAAAAAAGGAATGTGGGGTATATACTATGTTAGATGGCCTGGAATAAAAGGAGTAGCCACTTGCAAATTAAGTAATGTATGTCTGTCTCCCTTATGAGAATCTTAGAACTGAGAACCATTTATCTGAACTTAAATTAATAAACAAGTTAACCAACCTCAAGTTTAGCAGTCTTTTTTTCTTCATCCCCAAGTACTAAGCAAGTATAGCTTCTGTTAATTTAAAAGTCTTATTTTCTCATAGCAAGTTCTTGTCTAGCTTCTGATAGTAATTCCTATCTGAGTTTTTCGTCTCACTCTTACACATGGAATGTAACGCTATGAGACCTTTCTGTTACCTTCTGATTTGCAAAGTACTAGGGAGCAAACCTTCCTTATATCTTGTATAAGACACAAGACATGTCTCTCTTACCTACGAGACATGAAGGAGATGGCACAGGAATTCAGCTTTTTTTAAATTAATTTATTTTATTTATTATTTTTGGCTGCGTTGGGTCTTCGTTGCTGTGCACGGGCTTTCTCTAGTTGCAGCGAGCCGGGGCTTCTCATTGCGGTGGCTTCTCTTGTTGCGGAGCATGGGCTCTAGGCACGCGGGCTTCAGTAGTTGTGGCACACGGGCTCAGTAGTTGCAGCTCGCAGGCTCTAGAGCGCAGGCTTAGTAGTTGTAGCGCACGGGCTTAGTTGCTCCGCGGCATGTGCGATCTTTCTGGACCAGGGATCAAACCCGTGTTCCCTGCATTGGCAGGCGGGTTCTTAACCACTGTACCACCTGAGAAGTCCAGGAATTCATCTTTACCTAAGTCTCATATTTATCACTCTATAACTCTGCTGGGATATAGAACACTGATCCTACTTTTCTAACCATTTTTAAATGGTTATAGCAGTGTTATAATCTAAGTGTATTATTTTACTTAGTTTATCGCAGCCACCTCTATTCCTTAATCTGTGAAGACAGTCTCCTTTACTGTATCATCCCATTTACTTATGCTACAGTTTTGCTTTTAGCTCCCATTTATCATGTTTGTCCTGAGTTCTTAGTCTCTCAGTGGTTTGTATGAATTCTTTTGTCCTGTTCTCCTCCCTTTTTGTCTTGGGTTTCTGGCCTGTGCCCTTACTGGTCTTTCTTGGGGATTCTCAGTGAGGTTTCTCCCCTTTGTCCTCCTTTCACTCATGATTTTCTCCACACCAGTCTATGAAAGTGGAAAATTTTAAACAGACACGTTTAAACTGATTCACTTCATTGTACAGCAGAAACTAACACAACATTGTAAAGCAAGTATACTCCAATAAAAAAATTTTTTTTAATTAATAAACACACGTAGTTTCACCACACTCATTATTAACTGAGTTTTAACTTCAATATTAACTCTTTATTAAACCCTTTTATTAACATTTTTAACATCTTTATTGGAGTATAATTGCTTTACAATGGTGTGTTAGTTTCTGCTTTACAACAACATGAATCAGTTATATATATACATATGTTCTCATATCTCTTCCCTCTTGCGTCTCCCTCCCTCCCACCCTCCCTATCCCACCCCTCCAGGCAGTCACAAAGCTTTTATTAACATTTTTAAATGATTTTTTAAAATACCCTGCTGAATGAAGATGTCATAATTTATGAAAAAATTCTTGTATCATTTAGATTGCAAGTTGGTTCTAGTTTTCATTATTTAAAATGTGGTGATGTATATTTTAAGCTGCAGTAAAATGCTTTTTAAAATGTAGTGAATTTGTTTGTGCATAAAACTTTATGGGTTGTTTTTCGTTATTAAGATGAATCTCCAGAAGTGGATCTAAGAATGTAAATGTTTTTAAAACTTTTGTTATATATTGTCAAATTGTTTTCCAAAAGAATTCTCCCAACTTTTACTGCCACCACCATGTATAAAAATCCTGCTTTTCCTTACTCAAGATCCATATGATTGTTTTTCCTTTGTTTATTTGATAGTCAAAATATTGTATTTCTTTATTTTAACTTTATCCTTTTGGATTACTAGTGAGGTTTGAAGGTTTTTTTTATATATTTGTAATCACTCTTTTGCAAATTGTTTACAGTCTTTTCTCATTTACCTATTGAGACATTAATATTACTAATCTTAAGAATCTAACAATAAAACTAATATTATTAGAGCCATTTCAAGTAAAACTACAAAGAAAGAAAGTAAACATTGGGAATTCCCTCGTGGTCCAGTGGTAGAGAATCTGCCTTCCAATGCAGGGGACACAGGTTCGATCCCTGGTCAGGGAACTGAGATCCCACATGCCACAGGGCAACTAAGCCCATGCGCCACTACTAATGAGCTTGCGCACCTCAACAAGAGACCCCGCATGCCACAAACTACAGAACCCACGTGCTCTGAAGCCCCCGCACCACAACTACAGAGTCCACGTGCCCTACAGCCCACACGCCACAACTAGAAAGATGCCTGCGCACCACAATGAAGAGCCAGCACGCTGCAATGAAAGATCCTGTGTACTGCAACTAAGACCCGACGCAGCCAAAAAAATAAAGAAAATAAATATAAAAATTAAAAAAAAGTAAACAGTAATTCTATTAAAAAGATAAAATGGAAAATAAGCTTCAGAAAGATAGATAAGAATATTTCAGAACTTAAATATAGATATATTCACTTATTTGAGACATAGGTTGGTAGAAAACTAATTGGACTAAAATTCTGTAGTGTTAGCGTTATATCTTGTTCTGTTGCTGGCTAACTTCTAGTAAGACATTTATCAATAGATAAATATTTAACATCCCTTATTAGTAAAGGGAAAATACTATTATCCCCTAATTACCTGGGTGGGAGGCAGTAGTGGTAATGGTGACAGTGGCAGTAAAGATTTTACTGCAGAGGGTGTGGAGAAGGAGGAGAACATAAGTTCCTTTCCTCAGAAGAAGAGGAAATTCCAGGCCAGATGAGCTGGCAATTGGTGCTTACACAGAGACCATAAGAAGAACCAGAGTTCTCCCTTCCCTCTCTGCCTCCTACACCATCTCCCTAAACACATAATGCAATGCCATTTGTGTAGATATATATCTCCTTCAAGACAGAATTACATTTTAGATAAATTTTTATGGTTGAGATGGGGATTTTTAACTTAGGGTATGTTTAAATTTTACATGAGCCTTATGAAGTCTCATTTTAGAAAAATAATTTATAGAACACTAAACACTATTCTCTATGTCAAAGAGATGAAAGATAAAATAACTCATGGGATTTGAACCTGTGATTTCAGAGGTTGCAAAGCTTCTTTCTGCCATCAAGCTCTCTCCTCAGGCCAAGAACATATTTTAATACTAAAAGAAAAACTATATGCAAATGAGCTAATACCTAGGTGGTTGGTTCAGTGTTAGCGTATTATGAGGGTGAGTTGAGTACCTACGTACTTAGCTTGTCTGAAAAGTATGTTTAATGACAAATCTTTTTCTTTTTCCCAAAAGAAGTTCCCTTTAATCTTCAGCTGGAAAATTAAAATGTAAATAAATAAATAAGAAAATTTAATTGTTAGCTATATTCACTAGAATGTACCGCTAAAAAAAAATGCACAAGTACTCTTATGTAGTATTTCATGCTTGTTCACATGGGTTGTAGGCCATAGACTGATTTAATGATCTAGCTCTCTTTTGTGAATATACTGGATTATTACTAAAACTGATTTTACCATACATTTATCATACTAGCACCCCCAATTGAAGAAAAACTGATTTGAGTTAATACAGACTTTCTTTCCTGAAGTTCCCATAGACCACTGAAGACTACATTTATATGTACCTACACACTCTAGCTGAAGGAGTACATAAATATTCTAATAGATATCCTTACTGCTCTTACCAAAGGAATATAAATAATGATTTATGAAGTAGAAATATACTATTTTTAAATTGGGAGGGAAGACTATCTTTACTGAGAATAGCATTTCCAAAATAATAGCTAAATTTTATGTAATTCTTCTTACCCTATTTCTTTTTTAAATTATTTAAAAGTTTATATAACTTGATAAACTAAACCATGCATTATCTGTTACCAAAAATAAAAAGATTTCTAAACTCCTGAATGTATGTATACATATATTTTTAGCTCTTAGAAAATTTAAGACTAAAGTTTGATATTTTGGCCTAACGGGCTCTTAGTAATGTAATGTCAATATGCTAGATTCATCTGTTCTACTGAAGTCGTTCATTGTCCAGCCTGAGATTTGGGTTAATGATTCTAAATAGAAACATAGCTCATGAAAGAAGGCTTAGTCCTCAGAGTAACAGTGGACAGTTGAATGTGATAAAAGTAAAGTGATAACTCTTGGAGATAAGCTCAGAGAGATCCAACACAATGAAAGGTCTTTGAAATTATCTTGCACAAGCAACTTTACAATCGAAAATTTGGTTTGCTTGTGATAGAATTATTGGTGTGTACATCCTGATGATAAAGGAAGCTGTAATACTTTCAGAACATAAGGAAGAAATAAAGTCACAAGAAAACAAACAAAAAAAGAGACCATTTTCAGCATCTGGGAAGGAAAATGTAAAATGAGTAAATGTGTATAGAATCAAAATGAATTGTAAATGGAAAAAAATGGAGTCAGTAATTTGTACTTTTCTCCTTTCAGGTTATGCCTTGGACCCTTCATTAGATAACCATCAAGTGTCTACTAAGTATATTGGTTCTGTAGAAGAAGCGGAAAAAAATCAAGGTAATTTATTTGAAATATCAATATTTAATATCAAATATATATACCTATACTTATTGGTTGTAGATTGACTTTGGACAGTAGGGAAAAACTAGTATGTAATTTATCTCTTGATTTTTTTTTTTTTAAGTTGAGACAATAGTGGGATATAGTTTAGAGCAATGTACAGAAATATTAGTTTGGAGCTTGCTTTTGCCACTTACTAGGTGTGCAACCTTGTAAGGAAGATAGTCGTACCTGTAGTGGCGGGGTTGGGGGGTGGGGAGTGATTTCTTGGCACAGTCCCAGTCCTGTGGAAATCATTCAAGAAATGAAAACTAATGTATATCTGATTTTAGCAGTTTATTTCTCAACACTAATGTCAAGCTCCATTTTAAGAGAGCAGGAAAAAATCTCATCGTGCATGTCTGTGGAGATTGTCTTTCAAGGGTTGCTTTGAAGTCTGAGTTTGAATATGTGTTTTAAAACATATGTTTATACTTGTATTCATTTTGTACTTATTTTAAGACAAAGCATCATACTCTAAATGCTAACTTGCCACAAAGCTCATCGGCCCCTTGGAATCTCATCCATAAAATGTTCGATAGAAAAAGAGTATGCTGTTTGTACGAAGGCACTTAGTAACTCTAGAGCCTATATCAGGGGTCCCCAACACCCGGGCCACAGACAGGTACTGGTACGTGGCCTGTTAGGAACCAGGCTGCACAGCAGGAGGTGAGCAATGGGCCAATGAGCAAAGCTTCATCTGTATTTACAGTCACTCCCCATCGCTTGCATTACCACCTGAGCTCCACCTCCTGTCAGGTCAGCGGTGGCATTGGAGTCTCATAGGAGCACGAACCCTACTGTGAACTGCACATGCGAGGGATCTAGGTTGCGCGCTCCTTATGAGACTCTAATGCCTGGTGATCTGAGATGGAGCTGAGGCAGTGATGCTAGCGCTGGGGAGTGGCTGCAAATACAGACTATCATTAGCAGAGAGGTCTGACTTCACAGAGACCATAATAAATCAACTGCTTGCAGACATATCAAAACCCTATCAGTGATGTCATGGGAAATTTTGCTTTCACAAACCAGTCCCCGGTGCCAAAAAAGTTGGGAACCGCTAGCCTATATGATCAAGCTACCTTTGGTTTATAAGCTAGATTGTTGTTAAAATAGGATTTTAACAACCTTTTGTTACAACACAGCTTAAAGGAAACTGATTTGAATTAATATAGGTTAAGCTTTTCTCTTTGTTAGACCTCTACAAGCTACATCTTTATGTAGCTAGATTCTCAGTTAACAGTTAAATTTGTGACTGACTCCCGTAAACCTTTCTTTTTCCAATTTAATGACTACACACAGCATGCCACCTCCTACTGATCAAATGAGAATCCCAACCAGAAACATCCTCTTTCCTCTTTTCTTCTTACTGTTAAGATTTATGGTATTAGAGGTAAAGTTTAGATTGAGATCACCTGGAAGAAGTACCAGATTCTTGTGAAACCTTCTTTAATTTACATTGTTGCATTACAATACAGCGAAGCAAGTGAAGCAAGGAAAAATTATTTAATGTAATTTTATCTAATTCAGCTTTTGAATGAGAAATTTTAGTTTATTCTTGCTTTCAAAGGTAACTTTATCATTATTTAGCATTATTAAATTGCTATGTTTCTTTCAAAAAGTGGTAAAATCTACTGATAAAGATCTGTGATTAATTAAAAAGATTGTGTACCACTGCAGGATTACATAGCTGGGTCTTCTCTTCCTTCACATATACTAGAATTTGCAACATATTGCAGTGTTAGAAAGCTGCTTTGCCCAGAAGGTTGAGTCTCTTTTTATATAGCATGAGTTGGTGTATCTTGATTCGTGTAGGTTTCACTTTGTGTTTTAAATATTTTGTGTTTATAAATATATATAAATATATATATTGCTGTTTCTTTAGAAAATATCCATATTTATGATCTCTGCTTTTTTGTTTTTAATATAGGTTTAACTGTGTTTGAAACTGGTCAGAAGAAAATAGAAAAGAGGAAAAAATTCAAAGAAAATGATGCATCTAATATTGATGGTTTCTTGGGACCGTGGGCAAAATATGTGGATGAAAAAGATGTAGCCAAACCTTCAGAAGTAAGCTGTTGTGTTTTTCATTGCCAATTCAGGTGTCTGCTATGTCTCTATGAAGGATACCTATATTAATAAACTTGAGGCTTCCTTAGAGAACCAAATGACTCATCAGAATTTCTCTGCCTTAGTTGATAGAGAAAATACAATAATTCCTTTGTTTTTCTTTGGAATAATTTTTGTTTATATTTTTCTGATTTATTATCTTCCATACTTTTTAATTAAAATACAATATTGAACAATTTTTAATAAAAATCACCTTGATAATACTATTAAGGTACTATGGTAGCTGATTTTCTGATGCCAGATATTCAGATAGTAATTACAGAATCAGCCTTTCTGTGATTTTAGAATTCATGATGGGTTTTATTTATTATTTAAAAATTTTAACAAAGTAGTATGTCTATTTTTTTCATAATATTATGAAGTTTATAAAGTAAAACTATAAAACCCTACTTGCCCCTCTCCACCTCCTAATCCTACTGTCTCTATGAGCTGTTCTAGGTCGTAGGGATATGGCAGTGGAAAAGATTAAGAAAATCGCATCCTCATGAAGCTTACATTCTAGCTGTATCTCACATCCAGTTGTCTCAGTAATACATATATGCTGCTCTTTATTTATTCTGACTTCTCAGTTATTACAAGGATTTACTACTACCCCACCTTGCTTTTACCGCTTCTCCCACAAAAGTTGTGTCACAAATCTGTAGTCACTGCTTATATCCTTATGACTATTAAAAGCTGTTTACTGAAGAAGAACATCATCTACTAAATTCACTGTCTTTTCTGGTACTAGATTTTCTAATTGCCTCATCTTTTCACTTACATAATTAGCATAATACATCAAATTACTTTCTAGGTGTCCCAGAAGGATAGGTTTTGTATACAATGAGTTTAGAAGTATTAACTAGTACCCACTGTGTGTTTAGTGCCATTTTGTAGTCTGCCAAAGAGTTGAGATTGTTATCCTGGGAGACATACTTGCGGCTGTTGCCTCACCAAAAAGTGTGCCTCATTATAAAGAATTTATGACCAATGTTGGCCAGGATGGGGTTCTAGAACATCCATTTTAAAAGTTCACTCCTTAATTCCCTTAGGAAGAACAAAAAGAATTGGATGAAATTACAGCAAAGAGGCAGAAAAAAGGCAAACAGGAAGAAGAGAAACCTGGAGAGGAAAAGACAATCTTACATGGTAATATATTTTTTATGCCTCCTCATTTTTATGATAAACTTTCAGATATTTACTCTGTTCACATAATATATGTATTGCCTTTACTAATCAGCTGCTAGAATTCATTTTATTAAGAATTATATTGGACAGTTTGCATCCCAAAGAAATTATAGCAAACCTCTTCTATGTTCTAATTAAAGAGATAGCCACAGATGATTTTTTTGAAGTGCTAATGAATTTTTTTTTAAAGGTAGATAAAGAACACAGTCTGTTCTTTCCTAAGATAAAGTTGACTCTTTTTGATGTATAACTAGTCCCCCAGTCTTTTTTTTTTTTTTTTTTTTTTTTGCGGTACGCGGGCCTCTCACTGTCGTGGCCTCTCCCGTTGCGGAGCACAGGCTCCGGACACGCAGGCTCAGCGGCCATGGCTCACGGGCCCAGCCGCTCGGCAGCATGTGGGATCTTCCCGGACCGGGGCACGAACCTGTGTCCCCGGCATCGGCAGGCGGACTCTCAACCACTGCGCCACCAGGGAAGCCCTCCCCCAGTCATTTTAACCTTTTGTTTTTAACCCAAGCCAAATATTCTCCAGGTATGATCACAGTTCGTAACTGTTACTAAATTACACTTTAAAAGAATAAACTTTGTTTTACATGTAAGTGGACTGGATATTAAGATTCTCATACTTACTTTGATTTGTAGAAGGAAATGCATATTCATCAAAATAAATTATATTCTAAACCCTACCTGGTTCATTAGTACCTAGTTATATTGGGGACTGGTTCATTAGTAACTAGTTATATTGGGGAAATTATGTAGTGACTACCAGACTAAAAGAATAATTCAGTTCTGATAGTATTGATTATTCTAATGTTATATCACTTATCAAATATATAGGTTTCACGAGGTCACGTTTAGCTTCTCAAGCTCCAGTTTTATCTCCAAGGAGTCTGTTTAGTACTGTGGTGCTTGTGGCCATAATAACCATAACAGCCAACATTTATTGAGTACTTACTCTGTGCAGCATGCTACTAAATGCTTTATATATACTATGTCATTTAATTCTCACATGTGACTTTATTGTAAAATCGGGGTTGAAAGTAGAAAAGAGATTGGAAAAATAACCTGGAAGGACATAAAGGAGGAAAGCAGGGAAAAGGATAGTTGATATATTTTTGTTTTAACTTCCTTCTTATCCTGTTTTGCTTCTGATTCTTTGCCAATGACTCACAAGGCCCAAGTATTATCTTTTCTTCTCTCGCTGTAATTGTACTGCAGTGGAGTCTTTGTATATGCCACTAAAATATGTAACTGGATAAAGAAGTAAGAGCTTATGTAAAGATCTGATATTCTCTCGATATTTAGGGATTCTAAAATACTACCACTAATTGTAAATAACAGCTATGATTTCAGGCAGTTAAATTTTAGCTGACTCTTGGTTTTAACATCATCAGAGTATTTTTACCAAAACCTTGATACGCAACAATATCCCTATGAATAAAATGTTTGTTATTATTTTAAGAATGTAGATTTCATGACTATGGCTTTTATTTGTTCACTGCTTTCTTTTGCTTTCTTGTTTCAGTTAAAGAAATGTATGACTATCAAGGCAGGTCCTATCTTCACATACCTCAGGATGTTGGTGTTAATCTGCGGTCACCTGTGCCACCTGAGAAGTGTTATCTTCCCAAAAAACAAATTCATGTGTGGTCCGGACACACAAAGGTAAGCAAATTGGTTGTTTTTGTTTGTTGTAATGTATAACAGTGACAACAGCATAACTTTTCAGCTATTGATGTGGGACATTCAATATTTCTAGTAAAGATGTAGAGAAGTCAAGATAGAACAGGGAGGTCAAACTGAAGATAAACCGGAGTCAGACTCTGGCGGTACCAACACATATGAGTCACAAGTGAATACTCAGTCTTCAAGGTCATCTGATTGGGCCGTGACATAAGCATTCATGATTCGGTGTCCTATCCCCTTATGGTAGCCCAGGCCTTCGCCTCCAAGTTCCTGCCATAATATTCTTCCTCTTGGGCACCAAGTCAGTGAGTAATGGGCTGGTACTAGCACAAAAGCCTCAATAATTTTACCTTAGCAATTAGAGTTATCACACTTCAAAGAAGATTAGATGCTCCCTGGTTTATACACTATGATATTCTTAAACTAATGCAGAGACAAGACACTTGAAAATTTTGATGTTAATATTCTTTGTCATCTGCACTGTTCCAACTGATAATTTCCAGCTCTTAGCAAAGAGCAAAGGTACTGAGTAAAAGAAGGAAGAGGAGTGAGGGCATTAGTAACATGATTGACCAAGAATTCCCTTGGGTGAGGAAGTCGGTAATGAAGGTTAAAAAAAAATCTTGAAAAGCTTAGCGTCCAAAGGGCTGCTCTTAGAATACTAGCAAAGGTTATTCTAGGGTATGATTTTTAGAATGAAGAAAAATAGTAAATTAGGTGGCTTAAAAATACACTGTCTTTCCCTTCTGTTTAATTTTAGCTGAGATTTCAAATGCTTCTGATAATTTTAATTCCTTTTTACAGGGCGTCAGTGCAGTCAGATTGTTTCCTCTCTCTGGCCATTTGTTGCTGTCTTGTTCCATGGACTGTAAAATTAAGGTGAGTTTTCAGTAACAGAGTAGGAGTGCTACAAAGCTAGTGCTTTGGTTAAATCTATTCGGTTATTATAGATAAATCTGGGTTTGTTAGGCAATTAGAGTCTAATTATTTTCTCTTAAGCCCTGTGAATGCAGCAGTTTATGAACTGCTTCCAAACACGTTGATTCAGATATGGCTTTGTGGTCCAATTGGCTAGGCTCTTTTTTTTTTTTTTAAGATTTTTAAAAATTTTTATTTATTATTTATTTTTTGACTGCGTTGGGTCTTTGTTGCTACGCGCAGGCCTTCTCGAGTTGAGGTGAGTGGGGGCTACTCTTCGTTGCGGTGCACGGACTCTAGGTGCACGGGCTTCAGTAGTTGTGGCACACAGGCTCAGTAGTTGTGGCTCACGGGCTCTAGAGCGCAGGCTCAGCAGTTGTGGTGCACGGGCTTAGTTGCTCCGTGGCATGTGGGATCCTCCCGGACCAGGGCGCGAACGCGTGTCCCCTGCATTGGCAGGTGGATTCCTAACCACTGCACCACCAGGGAGGCCCTTGGCTAGGCTCTTTGTAAGCTTAGATAGCTGATTAGGACATAATCAATCACATTGGCTTCAGGCACATAAATATTTAATCACCAATAATGCATTTTTATAGAGGTTTTAGATATCTGAGTTCATTTGTTCCTTAGTACCTTAAAGGTAGAGAGGACATGTGATAGAAAACCCATTTTTAGAGAGCAGATAATGTAATTCACCCTTTTTCTTCTAAATGCTAGTAGCAGAATTGCTCCCAGCCTCTTCTCACACTTTTTATAGTCTTGGGAAGGTCCAACTTTAGTTGATGTTCAGCTGTAGAATGTGTGGTAGAAAAACTCACTTGCCAATACATGTCAACTTGAATATGGGAAAGCCTTTTAAAAACTTAAATCTGGAAGCATGGTTTTTATCTTTTTTATGTCTTCTGTGTCTGGATCATTATACTGGTCAATAAATATCAACCCTATAGTGCTCTTGAGTCTTGGAAAGTTAACTCATGAAAATTTTACTCTTTGTAAATAATTCATGGGTAGTAACAATATATAAAGGCAGCTTTTTTTGATGAGAGCAACCATTTAGGCATTTGCCTCAACTTAGTGGCTTAAAATGACAGGACAACAGTTTGGAGTAAAAAGACTTATTTCCTTTAACTTGCAGTTTATACAGACTATGTTAATTGAGATTAAGGTCTTCTGTTTGACCAGCATAGAATTTAATTTGTTCACATCTGTAAACATTTATTAGGTACCTATTATGTGCAAAGGACTGAGGATGAAAAATTGTTTAGGGGCTTCCCTGGTGGCAAGGGGTTAAGAATCCTCCTGCCAATGCAGGGGACACGGTTTCAAGCCCTGGTCTGGGAAGATCCCACATGCCGCAGAGCAACTAAGCCTGTGAGCCACAACTACTGAGCCTATGCTCTAGAACCCATAAGCCACAACTGCTGAGCCTGCGTGCCACAGCTACTGAAGCCCACATGCCTAGAGCTTGTGCTCGGCAACAAGAGAAGCCACCACAATGAGAAGCCCGCGTACCGCAACGAAGAGTAGCCCTGCTCACCGCAACTAGAGAAAGCCCACGTGCAGCAACAAAGACCCAGTGCAGTCATAAATAATAAATAGATAAGATAGACAGATAAATAAAATTTTTTAAAAATTGTTTAGGCACTGTCCCTGCTCTTAAGCTGATTGTTTCGTTATGATGTAAATGATCATTGTAGAGGCAGATGCAAGGTATTCCGGTTTCAGAGAGGAAGCATACCTCAATAGGAAGGTAACTAAGTAAGCAGGGGAAGGGCATAGGGAGTAGAGTATGTCTGAGAGGAGTAAATAGAATGAATCAGCTTGGTATGTGGTGAAAACTGCAAGTGGTGTGACTGCTAGAGTCTAAAATCTGAGAGGCATAGAATGACTACAATCAAGGCAAAGGACCAGGACCTGGGGTCCTTTCCTGGTATGCTATGGGAACTGAGACTTTATCCTGTTGGCACTGGGTGGCCAGGAAATGCTTTCTATTTTAGATCATTAGCAACACTGTCAAGGATTGGATTTGAGGCAGGCAAGAATAAAGGTAGTTTCAAAGCTATTGTATTAATTCACTTTAGATGTGATCAGAATTATGAACTTGTTATATTTTAGTCTAGATTATCATTTTCATAACAGCTTTTATAAGTTAATACTTCAGAAAAGTTTAAAAAAAAAACCTTTCAGTACCAAAATGTTATAACAACATTTTAATAACATATAATTCTTTTAAAAGTAGTTCATAGTATTACGTAAGTAGAAACTTTTCATCATAGAAAATATATCAAATACAGAAAAGAACAAGAAGAAAATGAAAACCACCTGTATAAGCTCCATCTAAGTTCTCTTGATTTCAGAGTTTAGCTTTAAAGTGTGTGTGTATGTGTGTGCACATGCCTATGTGTGTAGTCCAAATAGTGCAAGTCACTAACAGCACTGAACAGTATGTTTAATGATATATAATGCCTTTGGTTAAATAACCTGTACACACAGATTTGCACATACATAGCTGGCATACGACTTTTGTTAGTGATTGATAGTTGTCATTTTATCGAAGTCTTGTATTAAATTTAATGTTTCTTTGTGTTGTTTTTTCTCCAGCTATGGGAGGTTTATGGAGACAGGCGCTGTCTGCGAACATTTATTGGTAATACTTTTCTCTCTGGCTATAAATCTGTTTGGAAATACTTTTTAAACTACAATAACAACATTAACAGTAATTTTACTACACTGATATGAAGGAAAGCCTTCATGGACTTGAGCTGAGTCTTGAAGGAGGGGTAAGTCTCCCCGTGAAGACAAAGAACTAGGAAGAGAGAGCAGCAGAAGCTAAAGCAAGAGTGGAATGAGAAAGCATGCTGCTTTGAGGGAACCACTTATACTTCAGAATTGTTAGCCTGAGGGATACAGTAAGAGATGACAGTGGAGAAAAGCAGTAGAGGAGGGCAGAGTATGAAAGACCTTTAGACTGTCCTGGGGGCCTTGGGAAGCCAACCACTGAACTGCTCTTGCAGGAAAGCAACGTGATCAGATTTGAAGTTTACAAAGATCACAGTGGCAGTATGGAGGATGCTTTGGTGGGGCAGGCCTGGAGGCAAGAAAGTGATTTACAAGGTTATTTCATTGGTCTGGATTAGAGATAATGAGAGCCTGAACTAAAGCAGCAGAGAGAGAGGAAAGAAACAATCAAGAGTTAGGGAAGAGATATGGGAACATATGTATATGTATAACTGATTCACTTTGTTATAAAGCAGTTATACTCCAATAAAGATGTAAAAATAAATAAATAAAAAATAAATTTTAAGATAGAAATTAAAAAAAAAAAGAGTTAAAACCAATGGGACTTGGTTAGCAAGTGAGTGATAAGAGTGAGGCAGGAATCTAGAGTGACTCTCAGGTGGCTGGAGGAATGGTGGTGCTACTCATCATAGGAAGATGATGAGATTTCAGACTAATGCAATTTGAGCTGCCTTTGAGATATTGAGATAAAAATGTCCAGTAAGCAATTAGATAGCCAGATGTTGAGCTTTGCAGAGAGGTTGGGAATTGGCAACAAAAACAGATAAAGAGATAAGGTTGAGAGAATTCCTTTAAGGAAAGAAAGCCAAAAAGAGGACAGCCTTGTTGGTAGATACTAGTTTATTGTCTTTGTCAGATTTTGTGTGAAGGCTAGTTATGTTTTGAAATTTAACTGTACCAAATTGAAATGGTATTTGTGTGAATTATATTGGCTCTGTTTTTAGATTTAAGTGGGGGTCCATTTGCCAGTGCTTTGTTACGATTTTAGGGCCTCACTGCACAAATGCGGCCCGAGATGCCAGGGCAGCCCAGAAGACTTGTGGGAAGGCTCTGAGCAGTGTACAGGGAACAAAATGTCTCCTGCGACATAGGGGATTTGATCTCCATCTGTCTCCCCTGCACTGGCAGTTTTTCAGTGGAAAACTGAAAATTTCCTACTTAGAAAGATGATAGCAGCTCTGACTGGGACTCCTGCTGTACAAAAGAATGCCTAATTGCCATGACTGGAGGTCATCGGTGGTAGTGGTTCAGGACCCCTGGGTACGGCTGACAATTTGTGCCATGCACATTTTGCACAATTGTGCTTGGCAGTCTTTGTCATGGTGGGATGGTAAAAAGTAGGAAAGTTTCTGCTTTCATTTAATCATATTTATTTGCCTCTGTAACTTTCAGAAGAATTCACTGGTCAGGCAAGATTGATTTCCAAGGAAAGCACCTTAACATTATTGTCAAATGCCATTTTAAAACTAAATAATAGTTAATATTTGTTTTCAAAAAGGTTTAGTCTCTGAGATTCTGAATCCATTTCTGTGAAATTCGGGAATGTGATCACAGAAATAGACAATTATTGAACAAAGGCCACAACTTCATGAACCTTAGGTTTAGGTCACTTTGTTTTCACTTCCAGCTTGGCAAGTAATCTCAGAGTGAACTTTCAAATCGTCACCAGCCATTTCTCTTTCATTGGCAATAAATGGACTATTATGTTTCCTTAAATTCTTTTGACTGTTTAGTCATCAGCTGTATGTATAACATATTAGGAGAGTGCATGAGAGACTTTTTAAAACAAAGTTTCTTTTCTTATGGTTCTTACCTAAATTTTGTGCATCAGAATCACCAGAGGAGCTTTTCAAAGGGGAAAAAAACCACCTACATTCCCAAGCCCACACATAACATATTCTGAGTCAGTAAATCAGCATGTGGGGTTCCAGTGATTTTGACTCACAGCGTGGCTTGAAAAATACTGTTTAATGCTGTTTCTCTTATGGTGCTTATATTTTAAAAGAACATACTTCACCTCACCTCCATTTCTATTGTCTCTGCCTTTAGGTCACAGTAAAGCTGTTAGGGACATCTGCTTTAATACTGCAGGAACACAGTTCCTCAGTGCAGCTTATGACAGGTATCTTAAGCTCTGGGACACTGAGACAGGTAAGAGTTCACTTATACTAACATCTATTTACCTTATAAATTAGTGTTTTTAAATGAAACAATGTAAGTGGTCTTCTGTGGTAAAATGGTACCTTCCCTAACTGCTGATTCTCATATCATTGACTATCAGCTAATATCACAAAATGTTTGTAGGGTTGAAACTCAGCTATATAAGTAGCTCTTTTACTATGAAATTTCTTTTCCACCAAATATTTACAATTTATAAAGCAAATATATTGATAGACAAGGAAATTTAAAAATTTCCGTAGACTATTTAATTGATCTTTTTGTTCCCCTACATAACCTAGCACACTGCACTGCACAACACAGAAGCACAATAAATACCTGATGAGCAGAATTAAATTTAATTGCCCCAGTTGGTTAAAATGGAGGTCTAAACTTCCATGGAAAGATTGGTTTTATATATTCACAGACATATTGATTACATCAGCACGCTGTGGCTAGTATAATTTTATATAATTAGACAGCCATCTTTCATCCTACTGAGTTTTAAGGATAAAGAAAACAGGTAATAGTTATTGAACACTGTCTACCAGGCATTGTACTAAGTGCTTATATTGCAGTAACTTGGTCAATCCTTAAAATATCACTATGAGATTAAATACTATTATTGTTATAGATGAGGAAACTGAGGCTTAAGAGGTAACTTTTCTAGGGTCACACAGCTAGTAATGGTCGAATTGGGTTCAAATCAAGGTCTCTGTAATGCCAAAGCCCATATTCTTAACATCTTTGGCAGTGGTCCTCAACTCTAGCTGCATTTTTTTAATAAATTTATTTATTCATTCATTTATTTAATTTTTGGCTGCACTGGGTCTTCGCCGCTGCACACGGGCCTTCCCTAGCTGCAGTGAGCGGGCCTCTCATTGCGGTGGCCTCTCCCGCTGCAGAGCACAGGCTCTAGGCATGCGGGCTTCAGTAGCTGTGGCTCGCAGGCTCCAGAGCGCAGGCTCAGCAGTTGTGGCGCACGGGTTTAGTTGCTCCGTGGCATGTGGGATCCCCCCGGACCAAGGCTCAAACCCGTGTCCCCTACATTGGCAGGCGGATTCTCAACCACTGTGCCACCAGGGAAGCCCCTCTAGCTGCATATTGTAATCACCTGGAGAACTTTATCTGCTCTGCAATTGATGATACAGATACTTTTGAATATACTTTTTTTTTTGCTGTACGCGGGCCTCTCACTGTTATGGCCTCTCCCTTTGCGGAGTACAGCCTCCAGATGCGCAGGCTCAGTGGCCATGGCTCACGGGCCCAGCCGCTCCGCGGCACGTGGTATCTTCCCGGACCAGGGCACGAACCCGTGTCCCCTGCATCGGCAGGCGGACTCTCAACCACTGCGCCACCAGGGAAGCCCCTTGAATATACTATTTTTAATCATTAAAAATCCTTGAAAAGGAACAATGTAGTTTACAGTAAAGAACAAGTAGGTTGCCATTCCTCAAAATTTATTAGCAAATGATCTCTAGATCTTAATCCCAGGGTTATCTTTAAATGGTCAAATTTATTTTACCTACTTTAACTTGGGTCTTTGGTTTTAGGACAGTGTATATCAAGATTTACAAACCGAAAAGTACCCTATTGTGTCAAATTTAATCCTGATGAAGATAAGCAAAATCTCTTTGTGGCTGGGATGTCTGATAAAAAGATTGTGCAAGTAAGTCTTTTCACAATATTTTTATTAAGATTCCTGAGCTTTACACTACATGAGGGGCTAGAATAAGGAATATTAACTTGTTTAATGTTTGCTACTTCTAGGGAGTGCTGATGTTCTAGTCTTGGAAGCAGTGAATCTATAAAAACACGATTTGGGACATCTTTTTTCCTTCTCCATTTTCCACAGTTATGATCTTTGTTTTCATAAATCTGCTCTTTGCCATTTCTCTTATTTGATATACAGTGGGACATTCGAAGTGGAGAAATTGTACAGGAATATGATCGGCATTTGGGAGCTGTCAACACCATTGTTTTTGTTGATGAGAATAGGAGATTTGTGAGCACATCTGATGATAAGAGCCTAAGAGTTTGGGAATGGTGAGTTTTTATCAGTAGAAAATCTAATTAATATAAAGCAAACAATTTAAAATTTTGTAGTGAAAGGCTTTCAATTTGAATATTTTCACAACTGTGATCTCTGGCCTGTCAGTCAAACTGGTTTAACTATTTAGGTATCCAGAATATGAAAATAAAAATTTAAACATGCTACTTTTCATAGTCTTTAGATAATCTATCTAAAGTAATGTGTATTTTGAGTCCTTTTTCTTGCACTAGTAAAAAAGCTTATATAGTGCCATCTTACATTCTTTATTAGGTATCTTATTCATCTGTGCAAAATGACTGACGAAAAGTAGGGGTCACACACGTATAGACTGTGTTGCTTATGCTAGGGATTGAACATAACATCCTAGCCTTAGAACCAACCCAAAGAAAATATTTTTAAAATCTCTTAATTTTTTTAAATGTGTGCATTTTGATTATTCAGTACTGAAAATTGCCCCATGTCATCACCCCTGTGTCCTGCTGTTCATAGCCCATAATGTTTTACTTGTAAAGTATAATCAGAATATATTGCTTAATTTTGCTTTCCTAGAGAAAAAAACACTTTTCTAAAGTCAAGAAATACTAAAGCTAATTTCACTAAGTATCTATCATAGATCATGTTTTATAGTTGATTTTCAAAGCAATGCATAATAATCTTTTTGTTAGAGTTAATGTTTGGTTGGAACCCAGCTTGTTTTGATAGTCAATTATAAGGCACAACTCAACTGTGGTTACAGCCTTGCGGGGACTAGAAACTATCTCCCTACCCCCAGAAGTTGTTCAGCTGTAGGAAGTGAGAAGCCTTGAACTACAGGCAGTAGTTTCCTCCTGAAACTGAGTCTGTTTGGGGACCTGAGCACGTCCCTAACCATTGTCAGGACAGTTTGGGTAATTGAAGATTTAATGTAATTTAACTGCTGTTTCTCCCATCACCAGTATACCCCTCCAAATTACCCCCAATTAATGGATAGTTGACTGTACTTTATACATAGTCTTAATAACATCATTCTTAATGTCCATGGTTTGAGACTATCTTATAACTAAGATCTCTTCTACTTCATAAATGATGTTACATGCAGAGGACCTGATAAGGATATAGTTTTATATGAGCCATATAGACCATTTGCACAACAAGCTAGATAGTTTAGTGTACATATAGCTGTTTTGTTTTATGTACTTTAACAGTTTGATTATACTTAAACTTTCAGGTGTTTCTATCAGATATTTTCAGCTCCATTTGAAAATGTGAAGTAATATAAAAGAAACTGGTAAATGTTTGAATGATGCACCAGTTACAGGGCTTTTAGAACACTTGTGTATGTTTTCTAAATTAGAGCATCGGTCAGTAAAATATTTTGATTAAATGATCATGTTTCTTTTTTTTCCTTCTCAGAGCTTAAGAAATACTCCTAAGACTCATGATACTGTTTCATTATAAATGATGACATCCTGTAGATTTTAGTTTAATTCTCACTTGCGATTAGAGCCTTCCTAACCAATCCTCACATGAGATTAAGCATCTTGTCTATTATCCCACAGACAACCCTTTGCTTCTCACAGCTTTTTTAGTTCTTGCTTATTTATTCTCTTCCCTGATGAGTTCTTTTTTTATTTTTAATTTTTTTTGAAGTATAGTTGATTTACAGTGTTGCATCCTGACGAGTTCTTAATCATGAGAGAAAGAACTGTCAGTCAAATTCTCCATCTGTCTTCAACACCAGCACAGTGCCTGGCATGTAGTATGCACTGAATATCTAAGGAACTCATTGTCATAATTATTAATGATGTTACATTTATTGAGCTCTTTCTATGTCCCAGGCACACTAAGCATTTTACATGAACTATTTCATTTAATGGGCAAGTGATCTTACGAGATAGGTGTATTTCCTATTCCTGTTTTACAGATAAGGAAACTGAGATAGATTAAGTAATTTGCCCAAGGTTCCACAAGAAACGAAAGAGCCAGAATTCAAACTCAGATCAAACTGATTCCAAAGATTTTTTTTGGTTTTTTATATAAATTTACTTAATTTATTTATTTTTGGCTGCGTTGGGTCTTCGTTGCTGCGCGCAGTCTTTCTCTACTTGAGATGAGTGGGGGCTACCCTTTGTTGTGGTGTGCGGGCTTCTCATCGCGGTGGCTTCTCTTGTTATGGAGCATGGGCTGTAGGCGCACGGGCTTCAGTAGTTGTGGCATGCAGGCTCAGTAGTTGTGGCTCGCAGGCTCTAGAGCGCAGGCTCAGCAGTTGTGCCACACGGGCTTAGTTGCTCCGCAGCAAGTGGGATCTTCCCAGACCAGGGCTCGAACCCGTGTCCCCTCCATTGGCAGGCAGATTCTTAACCACTGCGCCACCAGGGAAGCCACTCCAAAGATTTTTCTTTTTCTTTTTTTCTCCCCAGTTTTATTGAGGTATAATTAAAACTGAGGTATAAATAAAATTGTAATGTATTTAAAGTGTACAACATAATTATTTGATATACGTATACGGTGTGAAATAATTCATTAACCCTTAATTAACATATCTATCACCTCACGTATTTACTTTTTTGTTTGGTGAGAACACTTACGTTCTACTCTCCTAGCAAATTTTAATTATGCAATACAGTATTATCAACTATAGCCACCATGGTGTATACACTAGAACCTCAGACCTTATTAATCTTACAGATAAAAGTTTGTACCCTTTTACTAGCTTTGCCTAATTCCCTGCCCACCCCTCCACCCAGCCCCTGGCAGCCAGTATTCCACTCTCTATTTTTATGAGTTTGACTTTTTTTAAAAGACTGCACAAATAAGTGATACCATGCAGTATTTGTCTGACTTATTTCACTTAGCATAATACCTACCCTCCAGGTTCACCCAAAGGAACCTTGGTTTTCTTAAACAATACTATACAAACTAAGACTATTATACAGTTTTAAAGAAGAATAGGAGATTGTAATTAGATATTGAGCATCCTGTGGTATCCTAATTGCCTAAATTCTAAATTCATGAGATACTATAGGCATGTTTTCTCCCAAAGGCATTTATTTTTCTTAAAATGTTTTTAAAAGAAAATTTTACAGTGGTTGGCACAAATGTCTATCTTTTATTTTTAAAATTTCATAGGTGTTAGGTTTTTGTTCTTTTTGGGGGTTTTTTTGTTGTTTTTTTTTAAAGAAGATGTTGAGGGTAGGAGTTTTAATTAATTTATTTATTTTTGGCTGTGTTGGGTCTTCGTTTCTGTGCGAGGGCTTTCTCTAGTTGTGGCAAGCGGGGGCCACTCCTCATCACGGTGCGCAGGCCTCTCACCATGGCGGCCTCTCTTGTTGCGGAGCACAGGCTCCAGACACGCAGGCTCAGTAGTTGTGGCTCACGGAGCCAGTTGCTCCGCGGCATGTGGGATCCTCCCAGTCCAGGGCTCGAACCCGTGTCCCCTGCATTAGCAGGCAGACTCTCAACCACTGCGCCACCAGGGAAGCCCTCTTTTTGTTTTTTTGATGATCTCATTTCCAGACTGAAGATTATTTGTAACATAAGTTACTAGCTTATTATACTGATTTACAATTTCTAATTAGAATATAGTATTATGTTTATTAAATAGAACTATGCCTAGCATTTTTACTAGCAATTATGAAGTTCACAGGTGTTCAGATTCTTTTCATGTTATAGAGCTCATTGCACCAAGAGTCCTTGAAGGGATCTGTTTAAATTTTAGTAAACCATTGATTGATATGAACCTGAACTATCATTAACTTTAGAAAATGCTCTTATTTTTTAATTCATGTTATAAAATTATCAGCCACTAATAATGAGAAGGGAAAAGTAGTTGAACCTTTTTAAGGTTGAGGCTCTTCTCAATACATTTGGGTCATTCATTCTGAATGTCAGTTCTCACTGGTAGCTTAGAGGTATTAAAGGGTTGGAGATTTGATAAATGATACTGTTCTTCAGGTTATACCTGAAAATGTTTTCCTCCAACCAAGACTCTGATAGTTTTTTCCAATCATTTGCTTCTTCTTCCGGGTTGATAGATAGATGGTTAGAGAAGATGCTTACTTAAAAGGCAAATTATTATTGTTATTGCTCTAATTAATCAAAGTCTTTGAACTTGAACCATGGTTTGAAATTGAAATTGGTGCTTTATAGTCTGTATTATTCATCAGATTACATTTCCCACACATTACTCTATAAAAAACAATTCTGATGTCCCATGGTCTCTGAAGGACCAAAATCCTTCAGAATTAGTAAAGAATTTTTTATCATGGAGAATATTAAAAATGAAAAGACACTTAGAATTTTGGATGGGTCTAGATTTAGGTGACTAGTTTTGGATTTTTGTTGTTTTTGTTTTATCTTTTGTATCACTCACAAGAAAAATATTTTAATGCTTTTTCTCCTACACTGTACACATTTGGAATACTTTACAAATAAGCTGAAAATAGAAGATGTCCAGGTACCAAGCACTTAATCTACCTTACCCATCCCTTACCCATCTGGATGGGCTCGACCTGCTTGCAGATCCCTGTACATCTTTGCCTACCATCTATCTGCTTGCATTGCTGAAAGCTCTTTAGCACTCTCACCTGCTTGCAGAGTAACAAGTTATGGTTGACTGGCAGGTAAAATAAGAATATTTCCCTGTAGGCTTGCCTCAGACATCTTGCTTCTGGCTACCGTGGTACATTTTTAGATGAGTTCATTATTAAAGAACTTATAGTAACAGATTTTTTTTTAACATAAAGGCCAAAGTTTAAATCAAATAGAGATAGAAAACTAAATCACTGACACTTGTAATTATCATGGAAAGTCATTTGTAAAGTAAAAGCTTTATAATAATCAATAGAATGTCATTTTGTGGTTTTCCTTCTTCCAGGAAGTTTCATGAAAGGTTTATTAAATATATAATTTCGAGAGCATCTCTTTTGTTTCAGAGATTATTATTCTAAAAGTACTTTTAGAAATTACTATTCTGATATGCTATTTTTAATTTTTAGGGATATCCCTGTGGATTTCAAGTATATAGCAGAACCCAGCATGCACTCAATGCCTGCAGTGACTTTGTCTCCAAATGGTAAGTTAGTAGATAGTGTTTTTAAATGAGCTCTGTTTTCAAAAGAGCCTTGGCCATTCCCTCCTAGGGGAAGTGTGTCACAGTGCCATACTTATATAAGGAAATCTTTTCAATATTAGAAATAATCACTGGTTTTCATGTGTGAGTCACCTCACCCATTCTCTTGTTATTTTTAAAAGGTAAATATAAAAGAAATGATGATTTGCAACTAACATTGCCCGAGCATCTAAGGATTTCCATCTGAGAATCAGGATTTATTTTTTTAATATATAATTATCCTTCTAAGAGAATCATGTTCAAGAGCTCAGTGGTTTATTGTGAGCTCTTTTTCTTTCAGAGAATAGGAAATTTTGTTCTGGTTCCTCATAGAAAACACCTTAGCAATTTACTGTAAAAGATTTTTTCAGGCAAAAATTAAAAAGATAAGTCTAATACTGTTTTCTATTTAATAATTCATTGCCTTTTAAGTACAAGTACTACAGATATACTGATATAATTCTACACGATGATATTAAAGTGGAGGATCCGATATTTGGGCAGCATTGTGAACTCAGTAGCTACTGTGAGTATAGAGCAAGGAAGAGGGGTCAAGAAAGAGTTTGCTTTTCTAGTCGGGGCATCTGCCACAGGCAAATCAGTGATATTTGTCAAATGCCCTATGATTTTTATGAGAAGAGCAACCTCACTGGGTGCTGTTCTGATAATCACTATATTGTATACAGTCACATTTGTCACTGTGCACCTGAATTTCATATAGTGTATTTTTAAACCATCCATTACAAATACTGTGCCCATCTTGAACAAGGCCATTTACCCAGTCAGACTGTGAGCATTGTTAAGAGTCATCCCTTAGTTAATCATGTTTACAACTATACAGGATGTAAAGATACTGCAGTTAACACTCTAATGGCTTTGGTGGATCCTGGGTAGATAAAAGCAAGGTGGCCCAAATTGAAAAATGGGCAGAAGACCTAAATAGACATTTATCCAAAGAAGACATACAGATGGCCAGTAGGCACATGAAAAGATGCTCATCATTGCTAATTAGAGAAATGCAAACCAAAACTACAATGAGGTACCACGTCACACCAGTCAGAATGGCTGTCTTTAAAAAGTCTACAAATAATAAATGCTAGAGAGGGTGTGGAGAAAAGGGAACCCTCTTACACTGCTGGTGGGAATGTAAATTGGTGTAGCCACTAAGGAAAACAGTATGGAGTTCCTCAAAAAACTAAAAATAGAGTTGCCATATGATTCAGCAATCCCATTCCTGGGCATTTAACCAGAGAAAACTATAATTCGAAAAGATACATGCACCCTTAGTTCACAGCAGCACTATTTACAATAGCCAAGACATGGAAACAACCTAAATGTCCACTGACAGATGAATGGATAAAGAAGATGTGGTACATATATACAATGGAATACTACTCAGCCATAAAAAAGAATGAAATAATGCCATTTACAGCAACATTGATGGACCTAGAGAATATCATACTAAGTGGAGTAAGCCAGAAAGAGAAAGACAAACACCATTATGATTTTATATACAAAATGGATAAACAACAAGGTCCTACTGTATAGCACTGGGAACTATATTCAGTATCCTGTGATAAACCAGAATAGAAAAGAATATAAAAAGAATATGTATCTGTATAACTGAGTCACTTTGCTATACAACAGAAATTAAACACAACATTGTAAATCAAGTATACTTCAATAAAAAATTTTTTTAAAAACAAGTGTGGCCCACAACAACAGTTACTAGAATTTTTTTAGTCATATCTTTCTTTGTACAGTTTTATTTAATAATCCTAGGTTTTCTCACCTGGAGTTTATCCTTCCTCTTTCCATAATTAACATAAATAAGTCTCTTTCTCTCCATGGTTCTATTGTTTATACTTACTACAAATTAATTTCATTTCATAAAATTTAGTTTTATTAACGCTAAACTCAGAGTTTTTGTATATCCTAATTTAAACAAACAAAAAAGCTTTTATAGGAAAAGTGCTAAATGATATAAGATTGTATGAGCAAAATCCACTACTTTATATATAAATACCTCTCACCAGCAACAAATTTGTAACACTTTACAGGTGGTATGGTAAATTAATTTTCCTACTATTATGAAGTAGTTGGGAATAAAATAATATTAATGATTGAACATATTTAAATAAAGTCTTTTTAAAATTTTCAGTCTTCCTCTAAAATGTCTCATTTATTGAATTTACAGGGAAATGGCTAGCGTGCCAATCAATGGACAACCAAATCTTAATTTTTGGAGCACAGAACAGATTTAGATTAAATAAGAAAAAAATTTTTAAGGGCCATATGGTAGCAGGCTATGCTTGTCAGGTAGACTTTTCACCAGACATGAGGTAAGTTTAAACCTTCTCATGTATTCCTATATTCATATATAATGATATAAACTACTGCTGTACAAATAACACTGTACAAATCACTTTTATATATGTAATTGTATGAGAATTGTTCAGATTGTCAAAATGCCAGATAAAAGGCAAGAACAAATTAAGACAGCTACATCTGGCTTTTTTTTTAAGTTCTTTAGTCTGTCTCTTTATATTGTTCAGTTCTGTGCCCTTTAACCACATAATGAATCCCTGCCTTTATAGGCTATGTCCTACTTTCTTTCTGCGTTTCTAAGCAAGGCTGGAAGGACTGTAATCTCTATATTGCTGTGACTGAATGAGCACCAGAAGAATTAATCCTGTATTGTAGGGTTGAAATTAACAGTTTCACTACAGCTTTTCTGTGCTGAAACCTCAAATCCATCTTCTGGTCACACTAGATTTCTGAAGCCTACAGCCTTCCCAAGAGTGAAACTCTGCATTCATTCCCCTATTGTTAGCTCAAATATATGGGTATCACTAATTTAGAAATCCCTATAAACTTGTATGTTTAGCCTGGTAATTGGGATTTAGACTCCTACCTCTGAGTGAATCTTGGATATATTCAGAAGCTGTTGGGGCCAAAAATAATTATGAAGGTGGTAGAGTCCACTATAGTTGAATTGGTCTACATGTGTTTGCTGGCTCTGTATGAAATTGGTTCCCTTACACTGTTTCTGACTGTCTAGAGAGTGATTGTGATACCGCATTCACTGTGGCCCCTGGCTCTCCCAATCTTCCAAGTTAAAAATAATTTTTCACTCTTAGATTGGTCACTCAGTGGGGAGGTTTTCTGATAGAAGTTTAAATTATAGACTGCTTTATACTCTACCTTATTATTCTAAGTATTATATAATCACAGTGATTTTTTTACGTTAAGGTGAAAAAGATAAATTATTTCTCTGTTCCTCACCCACTTTACCAGTTGAAGGTGTTTGAATAATTTGAATTTATTTTTCTTCTCATTATAGCTATGTGATTTCAGGAGATGGAAATGGAAAATTAAACATCTGGGACTGGAAGACCACAAAACTCTACAGTAGATTCAAAGCTCATGATAAAGTGTGTATAGGTGCAGTGTGGCATCCTCATGAAACATCTAAAGTCATAACTTGTGGTTGGGATGGTCTCATTAAATTGTGGGATTAATGGGATTAATCCTTATACTATCTGGGATCATTTTTGATCCAATATCATATTTAACTATATTTAATTATTAAATGTGTTAAATGACAACTTGATTTACAGATTATGATTTTCTTACGTGGCCTTATGAAGTTGAACCATTGTTTAAAAAGAAAAAACTTTGTAAATTTGGCTCATATAATTTCATTGGCAACTTCATTTTGTTCTTTATAGATGTTATTTATACAGAGAATGACCATTAACTTTATATTTGACAAGTAGTTATTTTTGGCAGGCAGTTTGGGTTTACCCCCATGACGTACTGAAAGGATCCCTTTAGAGCTAAGAAGGAATCCCTAGTGGATTACCTCTTCAACAAAAAGGGAAGAACAGGGATGGTATAATTTAATGTGAATCTGTAAGAAGGATAAAACCACCCACAGTTATTGTTCCCATTATTTTCAGTGGGTCAAGTTCTAATCTTTCGGATTCACGAGTTCCACTATTTTTTATGACATATGTTGTGTCTATTTAGTTGTAAGCCAGCAATCTTCTCTGACTGCAGCATTCCTCTAATTATTAAACAATGTAAAATAAAAATCAGTCCAGAGTTCTTTCCTTGACTTTCTTCCTGATCAGTATAGACAGGATTGTATATAATTAGAGAATTACATTATTTTTGAAGATGGAACTCAAGAGGATGAATCAAGACTGAACTGTATTTGTATTTACTGTCCAATAAAGACCTGGCTACACTTTCAAAAATCAGGGTCTCCTAGGTCACTCACCTCTTCACTGTTGTTACTACTGAAATACTCCTCATAGGAGATTGGATGTGAGGACATAGTTCAAAATGTCAACTTGTAATTTCTTTGAAGCTGTATGTTTTATCTATTAAAATTAATGATTTTTTTATGAATATATTCAATAAAACTTTTTAAGATTAGAAAAATTTTAAACTTCTTTCCAAATCTTTGGGTAAAATTGACACTCCAGAAAGATGGCTAGGTTTCCCAGTTTGAGAAGCAGGGACTGTGATTGGTTAAAAAAATTTTTTCTCAACTTCAGATTGTGAAATCCAGATAGCCTCTTAAATATAGTAACCAAGAGCACTTTAGTTTGACAAGACATTTCTCCTGTCTTTTTACAAATCTATGTTAGATGTTTGAATGTAGTGTTAAATATTTCAATACCATGCTGTAAAAGACTGGTTCATAGCTGCTCAGAGTGCTGACTTGGAGACCAGAATCATGCTGAGTGTTGATATCCTAGGAACATCATTAGCTCTGAGTCCTGTGCTATCAAGAGCAGTTCATGCTCCATACCCTTAGAACTTCCATTTTTAAACATTAACTTCAAAAAGACCTGGTGTAGATGACCAGGTGCTATAGCCACATATAAATAAATTTCAAAGAAGAAAATAGAAAAAGAGAATAAAAGTGGTGGAGATGTATTTTTGGACACACAGGCACTCAAAGAAATAAGAATACACTGCCTGGCTGCTGTTATTTCTATTTCTTTATCTGCTGGGAAGGGTGCCTACCATTTCCTGGAGAGGAAAAAATTCAGACAGGAGCTTTTCTTTAGTCCCAACCACTGGTTTTAACAAATGTGAATTACTGAAATATGATGAGACAAAAAGTTAATCATACATTTGAACTATCTTGTTCAGCACCAGTACTGTGTATGTTACAAATCATAATTTCAAAATATGGGTTTACTTCATTGTGTTTTTAACTGTTTCTAAACTAAGGAACTGTATATAAAAGCTGTCGCTTTTTTTAAAAGACTGTATTTTTAAATAAAGCACTTTTGTAGAAAGTGTTATCAAAATTTTCGTTCTTAGTCTCCTTTTAAGTCTTAACTCTGAGACACTAAACCATTTGCATATTTTAAATGGGTCATTTTGATTTTCTGGGGAGAAATGCTTTAAAGGTGAGTATAGAATATTAATGGGTTTATTCTAAATAAATGACAAAAATACAGGGCAGTGTCCTCAGAGCACATAGATTAAGTTTAACACAGTCCATATTTATTCACTTGGTGCCACTGAGTCATGATTGCATCCATTTTAGAGTATACAAATGAGTGGGGTTCTTTTCCAGCATAAGAAAGTTTACAGATTATGTTATGACTGGAATTAAGTGGTTACCATCTGGCTCCTTTTCCTCACTGCAACCCTTTTGTCACACCCAGGACAGATTTCCTTCCGAAAAGTTAGAATAAAAGTGATGCTTTAGTGAAGGTTTAATGAATATTTCAATACTGAAGCACAGGCTGAGAATATGTTGTCCTAAATAGGGAGCCCGTTTTAAGATAAGGAACAGGGCGTAGCCTCAAACAGGCATTTCTCTAAGTAGAACAGTATAGAGTGATTTTTGAGGATACATTGTGAGGCTGGTTGATGTCCTTAGCATGTTTACTAATTACCTGGAAGAAAACATGGACAATGAAATAGCAAACCCTTGGATGGTAGCTGTAAGAATTGCAACACTAGCAACAATTATAGAGACTCTACTTGAAGAATACTGTTTCTCAGAGTGTAGACTGAGAACCACCTGGAGATGGTGTCACTTACTGAGATACAGAATTCAGAAGAAAGTAATGGTTGGTTAAGGAAACCATAATGAATTCAGGTATGGAGAAGGGAAGTGTGAAGTGCCATCCAGGCCAAAATATCCATCAGCAGTATTAACTTTGGGTCTCAAAGTGAGACCTAGGGAACATTGATGCTATATTTCATCAAAGATGCAGGTTTTTCACATTTTTAACATCTCTGAAATAGGGCTATGTCTTAAAATCAATGATGTGTCATAGTTTAATTGGTGGCATTCTTTCTTAATGGATCATGAAATAACTGATGAAATACAGTGTAAACAAGGCAATTACTAAGGGACCTAAGAAGAAGAAGAGAAGATCCAGGGGAAAGAAGATTCCATCTTAGCAGCTGGTTCAAAATTCATGTTATCAAATATTTATTTGATCAGTGGGTAAATAAAGTGAATGAACTAGCAAACGACTGCAATTTTACAAATACTATATATTCATTCCCTGGTTCAAAGCACTTTTAGTAAGTTCCCCAGATGATATGCACACTAAGAATGAGAATTAGTGGAGTCTGAGTTTATCTTGAGTATTTCAGAAACTACAGTTTAGAGTGTGTAAACTCAGAGAAATTTAGCTAACCAAAAATATGTACACGTGTGTGTGTGTGTGCATGTATTTACATGCATGTATGTATGTGAATATGATATACATTTTACATGTTTATGTGTACACCTTCCATGTTCAAAGTCACTTTAATAATTGTAGAAACAATTTTCTCAATCTAAACACTGAAATTTTATCTGAAACTTAAGTCACAACTTGCAGCCAGAGTCCTTAGAGTGGCTTTATTTTTAGTGACAAAGTGATAACTCCTTTGCTTTTACAGCTTCCTATAACTGCAATAACTGTCTTCAGATGATTTTTTAGCTCCCCACATCCTACTCTCCAACCTTCAGCATTTTTGAGATCTGAGGGACTAACTCAAATCTCAAACATTTTGTATTTAAGTATGTGTTCTAGTATAGCACTAATAGAAATACATGAGCCATATATATAATTTTTAATTTTCTAATGGCCACATTAAAAAGGGGATATTAATATAAATAATATATGATCCAAAATATTCTTTCAACATTCAATTATTTTTTAAATTAATATTTTACTTTTCTCATACTAAGTCAGATCTGGTGTATATTTTACGCTTAACAGCACATCTCAATGCAGACACTAAATTTTCATCAAATATTTTATCTGTTTCACACAAAGTAGATTTACATGCCTAAGTTGTTCCAAACAGACCTACTAAGAGTTTTCTAATAATTGAATCAAGTATAAGTTTTTAACTTAATTAAAAGTAAATAGAATTTAAAATTCATCTCCTCAGTCATACTAGCCACATGCTAGATGCTCAGTAGCAGCATGTGGCTGCTGGTTACCATACTGTCCATACAATTCTAGTACCACTTTTTACACACAGTGGCTCAAATACCCAGCTTTACTGCTTCATCTTCTGAAAGACATTTTAAGGTTCAAACTACTCATGTCTTATTTAAACAATATAAATGTTCATATTTTTCTGTACTACATTTTGGACAGTTTCCTCAGGTTTATCTTCCAGTTCACTTTTACAGTCTCTTCAGCTGTGTCTAATCTGCTGTTTAATTCATTAAACTCATTCCAGTGACTATTTTCCCTTTGTGGTAGGTCTATTTGTACTTTTTTATATCTACCTGTTCTTCATATGTCTTATTTTTTATGGTTTCTATATAGTCTTTTATGCCTTTAATCACATCAAATAATTTATATTATACTTTCTTTAAGATTGTTATTCTGTTATCGCAAATTCTTGGACTGAAAATCCCAGTGTATAATGTGTCTGTTAACTTTATCTCATGGTAGGCCATTTCCTTGTCAGTTGTAATTTTTTATTAGGAGTTCATCTTACGTGGGTCTTGTTTTTTGGAGGAAATACTTTGTAGTCCAATTTGAAGAGTCCCTTTGAGTGGTTTTACATTTGCTTCTGCCATGTACCCCTGAGATATCACCCCCTAGAACCAGTTTTATATCTAAATTTTTCAGCTTATGGATTTCTTAACCACGTGATTATGGATTCAACTCTTTAAACAGGCTGAAGTTTTCAAATTCTCATGAGAAAACTTGATTTTCTCCAGAGCTACAGCAAGGGTAGACTTCCTTGTGCTTGGAGGAAGGGAGATAGGGGTAGTTTTTAGAACCCTCTTCCATCGAGATTGTAGCCCTCCAAGGGTCCCACTGCTTCAAGTATCTCACTCAGTTCCAATCCTTTCCCCCAACATAGCAGGCCTTATCTCTAATGCTCTAGGCCACTGGCCATCACTGGTATACTGAACTAGGACCACTGCAGTGTAGATTCCTGCTCTACTTCTCTGGTTCTAGGGTCCCCCGGGCTTTTTGTGCCTGAAGATTTTTCTTTCTTGGGCATTCATATATGTACATAAACACATACACATACATACATAGATAAATGCATACATATATATTCACACATATACATACAGAAGGATCACCATAAAGATATATACTTAATCTAGTATCTTTGGATATTGCCACTTTGTTAGGATAGTCTAAAAAGACAGAAGTGTAAACAAGTGCAGTCTGAAACATTCTGATTTTTAGAACCTTGTGAGTTTAAGTGTGTTATCCTAAAAAGGTACTTTACCTAAGGGCACTTCACTTGATGACTGGAGAGGCATCATAATGGATTCATCTTTTATCTGGGGCTTTTCTTCTGAATAAACATATCATTTGGATTTTCCTGAATTTATCCTAAGACTTTATAGCACACAAATCAAGAAATTACCTAACCACTGTCTAAGCCTTCTCTAATCATAAAATGCTAGAATAATGAGATTTTCAAGCTAGAAGAAACCTTAGAAATCAAATATTCCAACCTAAGATAAGAAAATAGGCCGATGAGGGTGATGAATTGCTTGGTATCACGCAGCTGGTCAGCAGCAGGGTCAGAATCTTTCTCCCTTCATCCTGCTATCCTTTCTCTTCTACATACTGCCACTTAAGTGTGTATTTTTAAAACTGTCAGATTTGTGTTGTAATCTTTGTGGCTTTCACTGAGGTAGTTTTAAAGACTGTATTTATTTCATCTTTTAGTAAAACAGAACCTATAGCTAAAGAGATTCTCATAGCCTCTTCCTTGAGAGTTAGACCTAATGGTAACTGCCCGAAAGGACTTTTCTTGGTCAGACTTCAAATATCCTGGAGAACATAATACCCTCTCTCACCTTGTTTGTACTCTTTGAACAACTACCTTAAATTTTGTTGTCCTAAAAAAACAATGTGATTTTAATCATTTCTGTAGAAATACCAGCCCCTGTCCTTTACATCATCATACCTTCTTTCTCTCATAAACTGAAAAATATTCTCCATGCTACTGTGAGTTGTGACCAAATACACTGACTCTAAAAAGTGTGTTTTCTGGGAATTGGTTAAAAAAAAAGGACAATGAGGAATGAGCAAGGAAGATTGAGGTTTTATATCCTAGGGTACCTTCTAACAATACTTGAGCCTTTAATTATTATTGTATTTATTCGATTCAATTATTATATAGCTCTCAAGTCCCTGAGGTCAAGAAAGATCTTCAGGTTAGCATCCTTTAATCAGGAATGAGGACTACTGCAAGCAGTGCAATAAACAACCATGTCAAGAAAAGGACAAATTGTGCCTAAAATTAAATTAACCAAAATGAGAAATATTGGTCCATCTAAATTCCAAAGACATTTTTAATACCAGAAAAAAAGTCAATAACAAATGATGATGAAATAATTTCACTGAAAAATCCTTTGTGAAATAGCTTTCTTTATATTCATATTCAACAATATTTATGGAGCACCTTTGACCTAGCAGGCTCCATGGTAGGCACTGGGAATACTGACATGGTGTTTACCCTCACGGAGCTTACAGTCTGCTGGGAAAGCCATTACACAAGCAGATCCATTAAAGTAAAAGGAGCGTGAAGCGGGGGAGAATAGAAGACATTGTAAGGAGACATAGCTAGGGGCCTTCAATATGGGAGTCCCTGAGAAAACGATGTTTGATCTGACACCAATCCTTGAGAAGTAATACTTTCTTGTACAGATAACTAATAGCTTATTTTTATTGATACATAATTGTGGTTTCTCAATAATGTTATGGAACCCACTTGGACTTTTGGATATACCCACCTAGGGGCGATGTCAAAATATCCAATGACTGGTAACGCATGACACAGAGCAGTTAGAATAGAACCTAAACACAGGGATGGTGCAGGGTCCTGGAGGATGCCTATTGTGCTGTGCATTAATTGCTTGATCTTGGGGCAGTCTGGGTGTCTTGTGGGAGGCAATGCAGTGGAGGAGAACCTCTGGAGGACTGAGGACCACAGTCATTCACCAACTCTGCTCCCTGGTACATACTGATTGCATATCTGTCCTATATATACTGAGTTTCTGTATTAAAATAGTCTAGATTAGAATCCAAACTTAACAGGAAAAAAAACCCTTATTACTTCAGACAATCTTATTGCATAAAACCAATCACTAAGAAAAACTTAAAATACTTTATATGAGAATATAAATTGCTAGTTTTATACAGCAATTAGTTTTAACAAGTGTTGGGAACTAGCATTTCTCCATACAGCGCTAAATATAAAGTGTGACAATATTAAGCTTGCTTGATTTCTTTTCTTAAGGACAGAAATATAATAAAATTATAGAATTTCTAAATTTAAGCAGTTTAAGAATATCTTGAATCTTTGGATTACGATTTCATGTGATAAGTAAAGTTCAAATACCTCTTTAAGTGTAAGAAAAAGGAACATATTTTAGCATACAATTAAATGCACTGAATTCACAAAGAACTAGCAATTGGCTAGTACAAAAAAGAATTATGTCATTGCTTAAAAGGCAAAATAAGTTTATCTCCAAAAGAAGAGAATTATATTACGTAATTGAGCTTGTAGGTACCTACCACTGTATAGTCAAGTAGAATAATCTGTTTAAATGAGGCCTTCATTTTTCATCTGGAGAAATATGACGACGAGGCTGGCTCCCTGGTATTAATTCAAGCTTTGCAAAATCCAAACATGTAATACTTAGGAAATGCAAATCTTGTACTGTATTTACTATATACTAAAATCTTATAGTCAAAGCAGAAATGCTTACATGAATAACTGATTTGGACTAAACACTGTAAATTCATGAATTTGCTTTTGTTCCACCCTGATGTAAATACTAGTGGACCTTCAGTCAATTCTAACAGAAGTTTGTTTATCTCTTCCTGGTTCACTTCATTTGAACTATGTCAAATAGTTACAAATATTTATATGATAACCTATTATAACTGTGTCAAATACAATCACTCTAAGAAAAGGGAGAATGGGAAAATTGTTTTTCTTTGACTTTAATCTCAAATTGTGATTTAGCACAACCTTTTGTGCTAAAAGGTTGACCTCTGAATCTCTTACATCCTCATATGTCTTTCATCCAAAAAGGAACAGTTTTTAAAATCATTTGAGAAGAGCATTATTAAATTTCTATCTTCAGATTCATTTATGAGCACTGCTCTGGTAGGAGTTAATTAAGAGATGTATGTCACAGATATTCACATCTGACCTCATATATCTGCAGGTCAAAGGCGAGTTTGAAACAAAGGAAACTTACACTACACTTCCAAGTGACTGGGCCTTCCCTAAAATCTAGGAGCAAAGTGTGGCATATTGGGACCAATGAGGGCCAAGGGTCATTTCCAGGACTTGCAAGATCTTTCCTGGCAACCTGAATATATTGACAGAGAAGCTGTTGGGACCCCATATTTTTTCAGGAAGCCTCCATTTGGTGGGCACATTTTAATTAAGTAGATTGTTTAAATTAAACCTGCATGCTACAAAAATGATCCCAACTCTAACAGATTTGCAGGTCTGGTATTAGTAAATTTGTAGGCTTTTCTTCCCATTTACTAATAGGGAGGCAAAAATATGTCCCTACGTTTGTCAAAGGCTATTGAAGCAGACGGAGGAGGGGCCCTGCATGGGCTTTGGGATCTGGCAGTCTGAGATATGGATTCCTGCTTTACCATTTGAATAATCTGAATAAGGTATTTTAACCTCTCAGAGTTTCCTTACCTGTATAATTGGGAAAATTACACTTCCTTATAGGACTGTTTGGAGAATTAGGAATAATCTATGCACAGTACTGGGCACATAGTAAGCTCTCAATGAATAGCAGCTCTTGATTTTGTATGTTTGTTTTTTGTATTTTGTTTGTGTTGTTTTTGTGGTGCTCCTGGCACCTAGGGGGAGGGCCAGGGATGCTGCTAAACATCCTACAATGCACAGAATGGCCCTCCCTCCCCCAACAAAGAATTATCCAGCCCCAAATGGAAATAATGCTGAGGTTAAAAAACCCTGGCCCACACAATAAACATAATAATTCTAGAGGCAGGGAAACCATAGCAACAGTCAGAATATTCATCACAAATTTCAAACTCTCCATGAAGGGAATGAAGGACAGTCTTAGAAAAAAAATCATAAAATAAGTACAAATAACAATTGAACAGGCTGCCTAGTAGGTGGGTGTGGGTGGGTGTGTTTGGGATTTATTTTGAGTTTGTCTTTATTTTTTTCTTAACAGTACTTCCATTCTTGCTTCAGATATATATAGTGTGATGAAGTCAATGTTCTGCACCACCAATCCGGAATCAATGGTAACCCGTCCTGTACAAAGGGGACTTTAATCTTCAATCCCATGAGTTAAAAATCTTGGTATGAGTGTGAATACATCTAAAACCTAGTCACACTAACTAGATACTTAAGATTAGTATACTTCATACCTTGGTATATAAGAAGGGTTAAAAATTTTAATGTATAAAAAGATCTGTGTTTACTGTAGAAAATTTTTATTAAAAAATGAAAGACAATCTGTGATATAATCCAAACAGGACTGAAGTTAACTTTGTTTTGGAGGCCACACCATGCAAACTAACAGTAAAAACCACTTTTGAGTTTGATAAACTTTTTGTACTTTTGAAATGCCTAGGGACATTGAAAGCAACTAAACTGTTATTTCAAATCAAAGTTATTCAAGCTGGTCCTCTCACTTCAATGACTTTTATTAGTGTACTATAAGTTTTAATATAAAAAACCTCATTTATATTTTAAAAAATCATCACTACTAATTCAGAAAGTCTTATTCCCTTTTGAACCCAAGTTAGTAAGATGATATAACTCTATTGTATTTTGGTTTCTCACCTGAGGAATGGTATTTTCAAACCACTGCAAAAAGCAAAAAGCCAACCCAGGGCATGTCTGGGGTGGAAGAAGGTAAAACGATGGGGAGAAGGAATCGAGGTCTAGTAGTAATCAGTATTTTATGCTCTCCCAAAATTTCTTAAATGAACAGTGTATGTATGTATTCCTGCTCGCTTGGGATATAAAAAATACCAGAAGATGTACTTAATTTATAATAAGGTAATAATTTGATTTATTTTTATACTATTTATTTGAAATAGGATTTTTGAAAATCATTTGTAGGGGTAAATGTCTAATCCTATAAATAGAAATGATAGAGATTGTTTGAACTACTGAGAACATGCATGATCTGCTTAATTAAAAAATATATACAAAAAAGGATTGGTATTACCAAAACACACTGTATCTGTCCCGGGAAAGAGAGAGACTCTGGCCCTCAGGCCACAGGCTTACAATGAATGCAAACTGGCAGCAAGGAAAAACTTAATCTTGGAGATAACAAAAAAAAAAAAAAAGATTTGACACCATAGGCAAGTCGGAGGTTGAGAAATCAGGTTTGAAGACACCCAAGTTCTGCTTTGTGTTTAGTTTCATAGGAACAGAGGGTTTTAAGGCTGAGCATGAAAAGAATCCTGAGTTGAATAACTTGATACTCTAGTCTTTTAAACTCAGTTACAGAATTTGGTGTGTCTGAGTTCCCAGAAACCAGAATCAGTGGTTCTTATAAAGTCACAGCATGGCCTCAACAAAAACTGAAGAAGAATAATTGAAATCTACAAGGCTGTAAAGAATGTTATTGACACAGTGAACAAGAAAATCCTAGGAAAAGGTGAGTTAACATCAAATGAAAGGCCCTATATTAAACAGCAGGCTACACATTTAAGGATCTCATCAACCCAGTGAAAACAGAAATGTGATATAATTTCTTTTTCATGGTGGTAAATTCATGGATTACAGATACATAATTAATTTTAGGGAAAACTAAGATAAGTGTGGGATTATCTTCCAAGCTGAAATGAAAGAGGACAAGCATCCCCACTCTGTCAGAGGCAGACAGGCAAAGAGCCTGGGTTTGGGCAGATGGAGATTGACTACCGTGGCACTCCTGTGTCCATCCCCTCAGCAAGTGTTAACTGTTCCCCTACCATGTGCGAGATGCCAGGCTACGTGTACTACAAAGGCAATAACACAATCCCTGCCTCAAGCAGGTCACAGGCTAGTGGGAGACTGGACAAGTAAACCAGAATAACTAGAATCATGGACATGATCCATGCTGCAAATATTTCCTTGAGTTGTTGATGAGCTCCTGCATCCTATTTCCATCTTGTATTCACCCAACTCAGAGTATAACAGCTACTCGCATTGAAAATATCTTTCTTCAGGAATAGCTGAGGTTTAGATAAATCTTTGTAACTGTGAAAAAGCCTAAAATCCTGTAGTTCTAACTCTTTGAGGAGGCTGTACCAGAACCGCACAACAGTGCTGTCACTGCCACTGACCTCAAACCCGGGCCAGTGGAGATGGATCTCAAAGATGAGCTGTCCAATTTGTTCAAGGACATCTTCCAGAATAAGATTTTCCAAAACTTTCCATTCTGCGCTTTCCAGATCTGCTTTGAGAACATCAATCTGTAACAAAATGATGAAATGAGATTAGCAGAGTCAATAAACATTGTTAAACATACCACTGATATCAGAAGCATCACTGTGTAGCTACCTTCCAAGAAAGTAGAATTTTTCAAATTTTAGAGTTAGAAGTCTTTTTCAAATGGTCACTTATGACATGAATTCCTAACCTTACACCACACCAAATATTAATATACAAATAATGAAATACCAGTCAGAAATCATGATGGACCTTCTTACTCTCTGCCCAGTGGGAATGGATGTCCAAGAAGGAGATGCTGGAGCATGTATATCACAAAGAACCATGTCCACAGCCTCTCCCCAGCAACCTATATGCTGCTCAGAGGAACCCAGGCCATGTCCTGGCAGAATGGTAGCCTGCAGGGAGGAACTAACAAAGGGCCACTGCCTACAGGAACCATCTCAAAAAACCTTACTCCCCACCAACTTCATCAGGATTGGAAGCCAGGGAAAGAGTTCTCAGGTATCTGAATTCTGGACTTGAAAAAGAAAATTATTAACATTATTCCATGATTGCTTTAAAAAGTATATACCAGTACAGTGTTCTAAAAAAATTTCTAATAAAACCATTCTCTGTTCATTTAATGAACACACGTTCACATTCCAGGTGAAATGGAACATAGGAAGAAGAGTAGGGTGGGAGAGATTTTGCAATTAATCAAGCTACGAGAAGCAGCTCCTTTCTGCTGACTTTGCACAAAATCCGTTAGAATAGCAGAATACCAAATACTTCCAGAAAGCAATGAAAGCTAATTACTTTGCTCCTGGCACTATGCTAAGTGCTTCACCTCGCAATATTCACTTACTCCTCTCAACAAGTCTACAAGGGTGTATCCCTATTTAAAGCTGAGAAAACCAGACTCAGAGATTAATCCATCCTCAGTCACATAGCTTGAGAGACAGTGGTGAACTCTGAACTGAGTCTGTCTACATGGCCCATGTTCTTAACCACGACATGAATTCCCATAAACCACAAGAGGAAAAATGGTAACTCAGAGTTCCTAAAAGGCTTTGGTTTGGAAAATAAGGTGCTACTGGAGAGGGAGTATGGGTCAGTGAGTACAAGTATTGTTATCAGCATCGCCATTTTACACTGGAAAGCAGAGCACCTTCCAGCTTAAAGAATCACTTTCCACATACATTATCTCAGCAAAACAGCCCTATAGGTAAGCAAGGATTTGGTAAAAATGACTTTTCTGCTGCCAAGAAATGGAGGGGGAAGTTAAAGGGGATAATTTGACCACACAGAGGAAGGCTGGCACATTCAGACACAAACTGGAATAATTAACATGCAGGGAATCACTGCAATAGAGCAAAGCCTATAGTTCCAAGAGGTGACAAGCAAAACCCTAAACAGCTCTTCAGCAAGTTGCTAACTGAAGTCACCAAAATCCTCCCCATGAACGTGAAGTATCTTTGACTTTTCAGAAGGATGAATAAGAACCAAGGCCAATCCTGCCCCAGCCTCTCCTTTCTCTCCGTGCATGTCTATTTGACAAGCTTCTCATTTGCAGCTGAGACGTGAGGCTCTCAGTGAACGGTAAAATTCCTTGTGTCATTTCCGAGTTGACTGGAGGAGATGCAAAGAATTCAGATATAATTGATCCAAGAAAATGGCCTTTGCCTGGCATATTGAGACCCTACAGGAGAGGCTTTCACTCACTTGCCACCTGGTCCACCAGAGAAAGAGTGATAGTAACAACCCCAAGAATATCAGGAGGCCTTAGAAAAGGCCTCCATAAACCAGATTTTTTGTTGTTGTTGTTGTTCAATGCTTCCAAAATCAAAGGGAAAAGTTTAAAGAAACAAAAGCAACTTTCTTTTCTAAAATGAAGCGAGCAAAGGCAGGTTTCATGTGAACATATACAAGGCTGAAATAATTCTCATGAATTGGACACAATAGAGTTAATTCACTCTTTTTTTTATCTCTGCTGCCCTGGCGCATCCTTGGCTTTGTTTAATCTTCAAAGTTTTAAGCAGAATATTCCTGAATTAGGGTAATTAGGCTGCCAAAAGATATATTAAATCAAAACTTCACAGAATTTTTTAACTTATACAGAAAATATCCAAAATTCAAAATCAACATTTGTTGTGTCAGTTCACATAGTCAAGAATATCTTAGGTTTCTTACAGGTTTATTTTTTACTATGGCTTTCTGTGAGTTTGGATATATTGAATGTGATCAATAAATCAAAGTATTAGAGGGGCAGAGTAAACTTAATCAGCCTAAAATTGGCCTAAAAATTATATTGGTGAAGTGTAGAGGAATATACTTATTTTTTCAATCATATTTTTAAAACAAGCTATCAATCAGAAGTTATGAGCAACTGGACTAGAGCCCGCATGCCACAATTAATGAAGCCCGCGCGCCTAGAGCCCGTGCTCCCCAACAAGAGAAGCCAGCCCAGTGAGAAGCCCGCACACTGCAACGAAGAATAGCACCCCCTCACCGCAACTGGAGAAAGCCCGCGCACAGCAACGAAGACCCAACACAGCCAAAAATAAATAAATAAATTTATATAAAAGAAGTTATGTGCAACTGGAAAAAAACAAATTATTAGGCTAAGTCATAGCAAATACATGCTTTCTTTAGAAATGCAGTTTTCATTTACAAAATGCTATTCCAACCAAAGAGCAAAATGTATTTCAAACATGACCACACTCCCCCACCCCCTTTTGAATCCAGTGACTGAAAATTCTCCACTTCAATCAGAATTATAAAGGTTGATCTAAATCATGCAGCCCAGGGGTAGTACAGCACTGAGGAAGACATAGCTCTTTCCTATTTTCCAGCCTTAGCGCACAGAGAGCCAAATGCAGTGAATAAAACACGGTTTTCTCTTCCAGTGTGCTTTTTCTATTTCTTGCATTTCAGAATGTTCTATTACCACAGCTATTTTGCAAGTGTAATTTCTATTATTACTGCGTAATGCACCCAATATTGTTGTTATTATAAGGTGCTAAACATCTCTGAATAAGGTATGCCACTCTTAAGATTCTAATATCAGCTTTCAACAATTATGGCACTAAAAATCATGCAAATTACTATATCGGAATAATCAAGTGCCAATCCTAATACAGTTAGGTTAAATCAGGTTTCTTGAGAAAAACAACTAAATGTTAGCTCTCTGTAAACTCTGGAATAACTGAGGACATATTCTCAAAGGAAGTAGATGAAGCAACCTATTTGGTATAAATTCAGAGGCATTAAAGTAGTCCTCCCATCAAAGTTATCTCCTTTTCCTTGTGCCTGAAATATATAATAAATCACCTTTTATAGAATTTTTGAGGAAATGAGAATTTTAATTTTAACTGGATTAAGATGTGAGGCCATCTGGCAGCTTCCTCTTCATGGGCACAGTTTATCCTGTGTTCATCCACCCAGAAATGCAGAGATGAGAGGAAAGGAGGGTAAGGTGCACTGGCATGGGTATTAGTTTGCTAGGACTGGTGTAACAAAGTACCACAGATTGTGTGGCTTCAAAAATAGAAATGTGTTGTCATTTCTGGAGGCTAGATGTCCAAAATCAAGGTGTCCAACACTGTTGGTTCCTCTGAGAGCTATGAAGGATACTCTGTTTCATGCCTCTCTCCTAGCTCCTGGCGGTCTGCTGGCAATCTTTAGCATTCCTTGGTTTCTTCATCTCTCTATGTCTTCATCTTTATACAACGTTATTCCTGTGTATGTGTCCAAATTTCCCCTCTTTATAAGGACACCAATCATATTGGATTAGGGACCCACCCCCCATCATTATGACCTCATTTAAACTAATTACGTCTGGCTTGACTCTGACTCTATTTCCAGTTATGATCACATTCTGAAGAACCAGGGTTTGTGACTTCAACGTACGTATTTTGGGAGGACACAACAGTGTTTGAAGTAACTACTGCTATAGAGCTTTGGCAAATATGTGTCAGGAGCCAGTTTTCTGGGGCCAGTGCCTAGGGAAAGTGTCCTGTACCAGAGATCCAAGGGCAAGCAACTATCTGAGGGAATTATGGATGTTGTCCTGCTGGTCCCCTACATCAGCCAACACTGACAGCTCCAATCTTGCTAAATGTCAAACCCAAGGCAGATCAACAAGCCCCCAAAGCCAATTAAAACCATCATCATGAAACCCCTTTGCTTCATTCCCTGGGTCTTTCTTGGCCACACAACCAGGCCCAGCAGGTGTGGCTCCTGTTTGGCACCCTCTTGTTCCCTAGCCCATCCCTCTCCCTCCTCTGGAACTCCTTCAGGCAGTCAGTGTCCTCATGCCTACAGCTCCCCACCTGAGCCTTTTCCCCTTTGAGGGGGTTCTCCAGCAGGATAGGAAGATTTTGTTACATGCCTGCTAACTTTCAAGAGGGCAAAAGTGGAAGCTGCAACACCAGCATCATTTCTGCTGCATTCTATTGGCCAAAGCAAACCACGAGGCTAGCCCAGATTCAAGGGGAGATGAAATAGATGCCACTCTTGAGGGGAGGAGTGGCATACACAGAAACGAGGAGATAGTCATTGTTCACATCCATGTCTGCAGATAATTGACCCCAATGATTGAAAACAATATTATTTTATATACAAATCCATGAATGGACTACAGTATTACCATAGACATGAGCCTTAAATAAACACAAGCAACACTCCAGGAAAAATGAAGAATAAAGCCTTTATTCATCAGAATATTATTAAAGAAGGGACATTAGGGTATTCCCTGGCAGTCCAGTGGTTAGGACTCCATGCTTTCACTGCTGAGGGCCCGGGTTCAATCCCTAGTTGGGGAACTAGATCTCACAAGCCTCGTGGTGCAGCCAAAAAAAAAAATAAGGGACATTAATTAAAACATGGTATTTTCTGTTAGATCTGGCTTTCCTTGGAAGTTGACAGAGAACCTGGGATATCCAATGGATTAAAGATGACTAATAAAGAAAATTCTGAAAAGAACAAGTAAACATGTATAAGTCCTAGATATATTAGTCTACTAGGGCTCCTATAACAAAATACCACAGACTTGAGTGACTTAACAACAGAAATTTGTTTTCTCACAGTTCTGGAGGCTGGAAGTCCTAGATCAAAGTGTCAATAGGTTTGGTTTCTCCTAAGGTCTCTCTTCGTGGCTTGCTGAAGGCTGCTTCCTCACTGTGCTCACATGGCCTTTCCTCTGTATGAGCACTCCTGGTATCCCTTCCTCTTCTTATAAGGACATCAGTCCTATTGGATCAGGGCCCACTCTTACAACTTCATTTAACCTTAATTACCTCCTTAAAGGCTCTATGACCAAACACAATCATACTGAGGGTAAGTGCTTCAATTTGTGAAATTTGGGGGGGGACACAATTCAGTCCATAACAGATATAAAACAGGTATTTTTGCTGTACTTTATTTAGAGGCAACCAGTATCTCTGCACAAAGAGTTTTAAAATACATCCCTGTTACTGCTATGGCAGGCCGGTTGCTAGAGAGGGCCAGCAGTTCTTCTTGCATAGCTAATGGCTACTCCAGTTCTGGGTAGTAAAAATGTGAGCCATCTAATTAATTGAAGGTAAGTCATAGACACTGAGGCAGATTTTATTTTCCAAAGGTGGTCTCACAATTAATGCCCATTTCACATGCTTTTCTACAATATGGCCTTGATCTTCCTCCCATCAAGAGATGAAGTTGATGTCCCCTCCCCAGGGATAGCTTCTTGGGGTGCAACCTACACAGTCACACCAGGCCCTGCACTTAACAGGGCTCAACACTTGGTTTAATGCTCTGTTGTCACTGACTTGAATTCTTAATACGTTTTGAACAAAAGACCCTACACTTTCACTTTGTACTCAGCCCCACAAATTCTGTATCCTGTCCTATTATCCTCCCCCTGAATCTTGATGGGCTTGTGACTAGGGACTACTAAAGTCTGGTAGAAGTGACTCTAGGTGACATTCAAGCACAGGCCATAAAGGTGATGTAGCTTCTCCTCTGTTCACTGGTACTCTTTCTCTTGAAAACTTTAGCCACCATGCAAGGTGTCCAAGTGCCCTGAGGCCACCATACTATGAGTCCAAACTAGCCCTTGCAGAGAGACCATACGAAGAGACTCAATCAATACAAAGAGAGTGATGCCTGACTGACCCCAGTTGCTCCAGCCAGCATCTGACTGCAACCCGATAAGAGATCCTAAGCCAGAACTGCCCAGAAAAGCCCTTCCCAAACACTGACCCCCAGAAACTGGGAGAGATAATAAAATGATCAATTGCTGTTGTTTTAAGAAACTTAAGTGTTGGGGGTGACTCATTATGTGACAGGAAATAACTAGAACAGAGACCAAGTGCTATTTATGCAAGTCTTCTTTTGAAACATTACAAGTTATTTGTATAGTGTCAAATACTACATTTTCCAAAGCTGTGACTTCTAGAAATTAATGTATATAGAAATTAATGTATATTTAACCAAAGATATTTTCTTATTAAAAAAACCAGTACATAGTTATTATTTAAAAATTAAAGCTACAGATAAGCAAAAAGAAAAAGAATTAAAATACACATCATCTAGAGTTTAAAAACAATTCATTTGAACACCTGGCATATTTCTTGTTAAACGATTTTCTTTGTCTTAAACACACACACATACACACCCCACAGATTACAGCCTACATGGGCATAATTCAAATACACATGTTGCTTATAAAATTAGAATTATACTGTTTTAAAATTTGCTTTTTAATATAACAGGCCATGAATATTTTTCCAGGCCAATAAATTTTCATCTAAAACGTTCTCTCAAATAGCATCCTTGGGAGCTTTCACAAGAATGTGATGGAGGTGAGTAAGGCCCCTGCAGGAGTGAGGGAGATGTGGAGGAGGCCCCAGACCTTCTGCTTCGATTCAACAGGAGCAGCTCCCCTTTTCCCTCTTTTATATGCTTGGAATCCCTTGTAAATTTTTGCTTAAGAAAGAGCTTTCCTGCCTAAGAAAAAAAGAATTTGGAAGCCTCCAGCTATAATTGTTTTTTTAACAATTTTTATATTGGTTTAATTTACTTAACCAAATTCCCCTTCTGATGGTCATTTAGGTTCTTTCCAACTGGATGATGTTACAAACTGACGTGTTCAACCAACTTGCAGCTAAATATTTAAGTGTGTTTGATTCCTTCCTTAGAAGAAGAACACTCCCGGAAGTAGAGTAGCAGGTTCAAAACATAGGCACAGTTTACACCTTTAATAATTTTACTAACCAGCAACCCCTTCCTGTCCCTGCTCTTGAGAAACTGAGGACAAACCAGGTTGCCCTAAGGTGGGAAGCACAGGCAGGCAGACCACAAATGGCTCCTCCACTGTTATCAGCCCAGTCTACACTCGCTTCTTTTCTTACCCTGAAGCCACATGACACTCTGGAGCATTCCTAAACAGACCTATACTTTTATGTCCCAGTGATTCTCTAGATAAGACAAAAACCATTTAAAGAAAGAGAAAACAAGACAAATCAATTTTAACTAAGTACATGTTAAACTGTTTTTATATAACTTTTTATTTTAAACATTTTAATAAAAAATGCTTTATCTATTGTTCTATATTAAATCTTTAAAAGAAGATAGATTCTTTTTCCACCCAGAAAATGTGTATTAAAGTTTCAAACTGGCTATTACCATCCCTCATAAAGCTAATTCATCATTATATTAGTCAAAATCCCTGGCTAAGAGCCAAAACTACATAACACCAATAAAATGTCAATATTAACGATACAGCTTATCAATCGACTAACACAGAACAAGGGATTTCCCATTCATACCAGAATTGACCTGCAAACACAGCTGCTTGCCTCACTATGGGCAGTCTGGTTTTGAGGCAAGAATCAGATACTACATATATGGCATTTACAGATATATCTCACATTTTGTAAAAGATAGATTCCTGAAAAAGTGTGGAAATTGATTTTTGTAATTAGGCTCTATTTTTTAAATTATTATTTATTTGACCACTCATTGAGTTATTTATAAATATTTTTAAATTAATTTCTCAGCAATTACTTAGCACCCCAACAATACATGCTGCATTCATTCTCCATATTCACCGTGGTTTAGGTCAATATTCAATCATAATTTTAAAATTATTTTATCAATACAACTTCTTCCTGGCTTTTAGTTTAATTATGAAAAGTTGTTATTTAATGATTGAAGCAAGGTAAATCCAGGCTTTTATATACTGTCTGCTTAAAGCAAGATATATCTGCACCTACAAAATTAAAAGCTGAACACATTAGAAAGAGGATCTTGTTTTTGCAGAAAAATACAAGAAATTTATCTTAAATGAAGAAGAGGATTAAAAGTCTCCTTAAAAGCCTTAAACTTTAAACACACTAAATCAGGCCCAATTATCATTGTTGGCTGGCAGAAATGTAACATTACAGGATTTTTGCTACCACTACAGAGATAAGGGAGATAAGGGAGATAAGACTTGCCCTGCATAGTATGGGAAATATGAACGGTCACTCTAAGCTAATGTAGGAGCAATTCTGAACTAATAATAAAAGAAAATGATTTGTATGTAGTAATCGGCTCACAGAAGTGACCTCTGCAAGGAGCAACACTCTGTAACTGAATTTTAAAGGAATTAAGGGAAACATTTACAAACACTTTTTTTTTTGCTAAATCTCTAGCCTATTCCAAAGGAGTTAACCTGAAGCTGCTGGGCAAGAACATTCTGGGCTGGGTGAGGTCATATAACATGTAACTCCAGAAACCTAGGTCAGAGACAGGAAATGGATGAGCTGGTGACAAGTCAAGAAGTCAGCAGGGCTACTGGTGACATGCAACAGCAAGGAACCTAGCAGCGCAAATTTAGGCAGGATTGAGGTGGCAGCAAGGGACCTGGCCCAGGGCAGAGTCAGGCAGCACCAAGGACAGCACCAGGCAACTGCTTTAATTTCCATCAGCACAAAAAGTTCTATTGGACAGTGCTGCTCAGAGCATCACATGCATCAGAATCAGCTAGAGGGCTTGTGAACACACAGGTTCTGATTCAGTGGATCTGGAGTGGGGCCTGAGTATTTACATTTTTACCAGGAGCCCAGCTGATGGTGATGTTACTGGTCCAAGGATGACACTTTGAGAACCACTGGGCCACACATCAGACTTGGCCGATGACACTGGGTGAGCTTTTCATGGTGTGTTTGCAAAGAACTCAGCCTCAGCACAGGCTGGGTTCTCCCCCTTCTCATAAGCAGATGCAGAAAGTATCTACGCACTGGTAGGGACTTCCCTGGTGGTCCAGTGGTAAAGAATCCATCTTCCAATGCAGGGGACATGGGTTCAATCCCTGGTAGGGGAACTAAGATCCCACATGCCGTGGGGCAACTAAGCCCACATGACACAACTACTGAGCTTGTGCGCCTCAACAAGAGAGTCCACGTGCCACAAACTACAGAGCCCATGCACTCTAGACCCTGCACACCACAACTACAGAGCACACACGCCCTGGAGCCCGCATGCCACAACTAGAGAGAAGCCAGCACGCCACAACGAAAGATCCCACACGCTTCAAGGAAGACCCCGAGTGCTGCAACTAAGACCCGATGCAGCCAAAAAAGAAATAAAAAAGGGAGCAAGAAAGAAAGTATCTACACATTGGTCATCTTTGGCTTGGAAGGCATATGGTGGGTTTCCAACACCAGATGTTTTCTTTACTAGGATACAGTTAGGTCAGGGTTTCCTAAACATATCACCAAGGTGTTGATAAGGCTTGTACTCCTTGCCTGTGTACAGAAAAATGTGTGTTTATTTCCATGAGCACTTTTCTAAGAAAATTCTAGTCCCTGGGACCTTGGCTCTGGGGCTAATTGCCTTATCACATGGGTCTAGGGCAGGTTGTTTAGCCTCTCCTACCACAGGGCCCTCTTGAGGTTAAAGGAGAAATGCACGTAACTCACAGAAACGCACGGCACCTAACAGAGAGTATGTGCTCTGTTTGTGGCAGCTGTTATTATTTTCACGAATTCTCAGCATGGTCCATAACCCCTTCATTAGCCCTGCCTCAGTTAAGATTATCTTGTTTAAGCTAATATTAAAATGTGTCTGGGCTTCCATGGTGGCGCAGTGGTTGAGAGTCCACCTGCCGATGCAGGGAACACGAACGGGTTCATGCCCCAGTCTGGGAAGATCCCACATGCTGCGGAGCGGCTAGGCCCGTGAGCCATGGCCGCTGAGCCTGCGTGTCCGGAGCCTGTGCTCCGCAACGGAAGAGGCCACAATAGTGAGAGGCCCGCGTACCGCAAAAAAAAGAAAAAAAAAAGTAAGAATAGTTGATAGGTAGATAGATGGATGAATGGACAAGTGAATAGATGGACAGATGGATGGCTAAGAGAATGGAGAGATGGTTAAATGGACCTCCCAGGATCCAGGTTCTGGAAGATTAGAGCCAGTAATGATACGTGAATATCTGGGCCACTTCCTCATTTTCTAGACAAGGAAAACTGAGGCCTAAGAGGCTAAATGATTTGTCCAAGATCACAAATTAATTAATCAGTGGCAGATATTCTACATCTCAAACATCACTCTCTGCTCTGAGTCTTAGATACACATACACATACATACACATACATCCATTAACATTTATCACGCATTAATACAGCTTTGAGACGAGTCTACAACTCTAAGCTTTATTTTCCTTGAGACTTAAGGACTAGCGAAGTGTTTTATTTCATGACTGCTACAGTATTTGAGAAGGAAGCATAATTCCTTTCTTCTCTCAATATCCCTCTCTGCCAAGAATCACTTTGCACCAGAAGTGCCCAGAAAAGCACAATCTGGCGTTTTCTAAATTTACTTCTGATCAATACTAGCTCACCACTAAGAACATTAATACAAATTCAGATCCTATAAAATGCTTTTCTCTTAGTAGAGAAAAATAGCAACATATACTATTGTTTAGTTTAAAGGGAAATGTAGCATGGCAGAGGTATCACTTGCACACATATCCATTCCTTCTTCTTTCTCAATAACAAAACCCTGATTTCTAGCTGATCACACTGCTGCCCAGATAAAGGACTATATTTCCTAGTCTCTCTTATGGCTGTGTGGCCACGTGGCTAAAACCTGACCAATGATGTAAGAGTAAAATTGTCACGTGGGATTTCCAGTAAGTTCCCTTAAAGGAAAAGGCTGTACTTAGTGCTTCCTCCATCCCTTTGCCTGGAGTGAGAATGTGATGGCTGGAGCTGCAGCAGCAATACTGCACCATGAGGAGAAAGATTACACCCTAAGAAGAAAGACGAGCTGGTTGAAGCTCAGATCCCTGATGACTATGGAGTCTCTATACAAGACTTGTACTACATACCTCTAAACTTCTCTTATATGAGAGGAAGAAAATTTTCCTACTGTTTAAGCCACTATAATTTTTTTTCACATGTAAGTCAACCTAATTTTATTTTATTTATTTATTTTTTGCAGTACGCGGGCCTCTCACTGCTGTGGCCTCTGCTGTTGCGGAGCACAGGCTCTGGACATGCAGGCTCAGCAGCCATGGCTCACGGGCCCAGCCGCTCTGCGGCATGTGGGATCTTCCCAGACCGGGGCACTAACCCGTGTCCCCTGCATCAGCAGGCGGACTCTCAACCACTGCGTCACCAGGGAAGCCCCCAGTCAACCTAATTTTAAATACATTCAACATATTCTAGTATTCTTCGCTGCTAATAAAGAATGGTGTCCCTGTTGAAAAATTTATTTAGAATTGAAATCTTCTGTGAAGAAGTAGTTAGTGGCAGTGAAACAGACCAGGAATCCATGCCTGCTGGAAACTAACTTATTCAGCATTTCCTGAATTGGTAAGCAACTTTCTAACTCTGGAATTTCTACTCTTCCTCTAGATTCCCTACATATTTCTTTCTGGCCTCCTCCTCCTTTGCTCCAAAACCATAGCAATTCCTCTCCTTCCAGAATTCTTATGACCACCACATTGCACTCTCCCTTCCTCTCTTAACGCATAAATTTACAATGCATTAACAAAATGGATCTGCAAAATACACCTGGTCAGTTCTTTTAGCCTGAAAAATCTAGGTTTGAGTCATCATGTTAATGAAGTTAGTACTATTCTTGATCTGTTCTATACATTTGAAATTCTAGTATATGCTTAAGCCAGATACTGACTTATTATCTTGACCATTCAATGAAATCTACACATTTGTATATTTTTATTGAAAGCACAGATGCTTTCTCTTGAAGAATCAAAGCAAAATTCAGTCAGTCCTCACCTGGAGCAAGAAAATAAAGATATCTTTAGTCTTATAATGCTCTCATAATTAACATTCACTTTAGGCAATTTTAAGTTGAATGTGTCAAGTCTTTCACCTGCAAAACAAATGTAACTTATAATTGGGGTATATCCAGGTTTTGTGAAGCTTGAAGCTTATTTAATTTGAGGACCCTTTTTAAGAAAAAGAATATAAAATTACAAATACAGAATTAGGTAAAATCACTTCTGCTTATAATCAAGACATATGTACAAGTCCCAACTCAAGAGAAAAGAGGATTAAATGATAGCAAACTATAAACAGATGTATGGCTAAAAGCCAGAAAATAAGGGAAAAAATAAAAAGAGTTTTTTAAAAACCTACAAGAAAAAAATTCAAGCAGTGCCAGTTTTGAACCTCCTGTTAAATTTATGTAGCAATTTCAATGAGGAGAGAAAAACTTTATACACAGAAATATCAGTGCCGACTATCACATATGGAAATTATCAATAAAATACCCAAAGAAATCTGCTAGATATTCAGACACAGCTTGTATCCAAAGCCTCATCTTAGGGAAAATGTTAAGACAATGATGTAGAAATAACCACTCATTGGTTCTCACTGGATATTACTTAGAAGTCCCTAACATTTGCTCTAGATGCGCCATTCCTCAGAACATACCCTTTTATCTTATACCTACTGGTAATAAAAAAAAAAAAAAATTAATAGCCTACTTTAATCAAGCACTTGCTATATGCCCACTCAAGCAGCATGCTAAGCACTTTTCATTCAATGCCCCCAATTCATCTCCCAACAAACAAATGAGGTGTTTAACTATCCTCATGCTACAGATGGGCAAACTGAGGCCTAGGTAGGTCACACAACTTGCAAGAGGTGAAGCCAAAGCCAAACCCAAGCAGTTTCCATAGAAACCTGAGATTCAGAGAAGTTAATCAACCAACCCAGGTCACACAGCTATTAAGTGGTAGAATCAGGAATCTAACTAGGTCTGACATCAAAACAGACGTTCTTAACACCATATTTTTATATCCTCAGAATGTTAAGGAAACCAAGCACAAAATATGATATTGTGGAGGGTTTCTGGATTTACAGTTCCCTTTGCAAAAATGACAGGTGGAAAGCAAATATGGAGTGTTTATTAACCTAATACATCTTTGTTGAGCTCCTAGCATGTGTATGGCCCCCCTGCTGCCATTCTTGGGGGTAAAAGGTAGCAATTAGACCTGGCTTTAGACAAAACACCCACATTTTAGCAGTTGTATCAATAGCTTATTTTATCATTGGAACTAGTGCCCTCTCCCCTTTGTTCCATGTACTTTTTCTAGAATAATAACATGGTCACTATATTCATTTCATAATTTTTGTATGACCAAAAGGCATAACTTGGGGCTGAGACATTTTCTTTACCAAGTCATGTTTTATAAAGTTCCATACAAAGTAATATAAATACATAATAATAAGAAAACCACCATTTGCATCTGTGGAGGCTGGAACAACAGACACAAGACTCGTGTCCCTTAGCTAAAGAGGGGTTTCCTCCCGCTAATTCATCTCCTCCACACCAAAAATGGATTATGGATTATGTATTCCCTTTAATTCCTAATTTCAGATTCAGGTCCAACCAGAAAGGGCCAGGTCTATAGCCAATACCATGTCACGTGTTAAATTGCCCAAAAAAAAAAAATTATTTGAACCCTAGCATACCAAGAAACAAATATATGACATTCCATCCACCTCAGGCCTCTCCATTCCCTAAAGGGCAATAATTTGGGATGCTGTTTGTTTCTGTTTATAAAAATAAGACATGAATTTGTTAAAAATTGGGAAAGTACAAAAAGATATAGAGAAGAAGGAAAAAACTGTTCAAAATCCCAGTCCCAAGTGGAAATAACTATTAACATTTCGGTTATATTTCTTGCAGTATTTTATCTACCTTAGAAAATAACTGAGATCAAACAGTACATATAATTCTGAAATCTCGTTCTAATGGGGAGTTTTTGCTTTGCTTGTTTTTTCACTTTAAAAGGTCATCTGGGGGCTTCCCTGGTGGCGCAGTGGTTGAGAGTCCGCCTGCCGATGCAGGGGACGCCGGTTCGTGCCCCGGTGCGGGAGGATCCCACATGCCGCGGAGCGGCTGCGCCCGAGGCCGCGGCAGTGAGAGGCACGAGTACCGCCAAAAAAAAAAAAAAAAAGGAAAAAGAAAAAAAAAAAAAAAAAGGAAAAAGAAAAAAAAAAAAAAAAAGGAAAAAGAAAAAAAAAAAAAAAAAAAAAAAAAAGGAAAAAGAAAAAAAAAAAAGGTCATCTGCTTAATACTCATGTACGGAGCCCTTTTTTACAGGCAAAGAGCATTTCAACAGCTTGACTGGAACATTCTAGAGACATCTGAAAACAGGCCAAGCTTTTCTTAGGCGTAATTCAGTAGGCTGTCCTGGGACTTTTTGCTCCATAGAAGTGAAGATGCGCCCTCACAATTTACCCTCCATAGAGTTATGTGACAAGATGAGAACTGACCTTCCTGAAAAATAAGATTTGTCATTGTATTTTCATGCTAATATGAATTTAGTAAGAAATTTGTATTTTTTCATGTTTTACAACATCTACTGATTTACACCTGGCACTCTCTGAATTACACAAGCAGGAAAGATTGCAAATTCAAAAGAAAGGAAGCACATATGCAGAAGTGGGGAGTCATTTAAACATTTATCAAGATAAAAGTGTGCAAGAGCCTCATTCGTTTGACAAGGAAGAGGTGAAAGAAGAGGGTGTGAAGGAGGAGGAGGGGGGAGAGGAGACTCAGCTTCATCCTCCAACTGCCCTGTGCCTTGTAGAGGACTTCTGGTTGAGATTTCTCCTTTCTAACAGCCCTAAAACCTTTCTTATTCCTCAGTCTCACAGCAAGTAGAATGGCTGCCCAACAGTTAAGGTGGAAAGATGCCTTTACTACTTTGTTTGCTATGAATTGACATGTGGGACATTTGGCAAATGATCACCTGAAAATCACCCAGATCTATACACTTCTAACTGAATCAAAGAGATCAATACATATAATAGATTTTTTTTAAGCCTGTGTGTTGGCCCAGAACAGAGAGAGTGGAGGTAATCATGAAAGTTTTATGGGTTGTCAGCCAAGGACTTCATCATCTTGCTTGATTTCAGTGGTAGCTGTTTTTATAATTTTTAAATTGAGGTTCCCAAGATTCTCTATCCTCTTATTCATCTTCCTTTATTTTTTAAAAGAATTGCTGATGCCTGGGAGGTTTCAGCCATGAGGCAATGCAGTTTTATTGGAGCTAGAGGAGTTTTCCAAATGGCATCTTTTCAATAGAAACAAAAGGAAGGATGTCGTTTCCCTAACGTGCATACACCACTTTGTGGAGCTTGGTGGCCAGTCCGTTGTTAACCTGTCACCACGAACAACACCTTCCCTATATTTCAGGGAGTGAGTGGTTTCAGGCAGACATATTTCAGGCACCAAGGTTAGCTCTGAATCATGTTAAGTAGAATGACAGCCTACTGGCTACTTCCCTGAATAATGTAGTAATAACACATAAACTTCTTGGAAAGCCAAAACCCTTACAAGACATTTTACTTAGCAAGTTTAAATTCTTTCAGTTACTAGTGATCCTCATACCAGTGTTTTCCATAAATGTCTAAATGGAGATAAATGTGTTCTAATTGTCTTGTTTCTTATGAGAGGAGGAAAAGCAGTACCATCTTGGTTCTTCTGAAGTGAGTTGCCAAATTTAGTTGAGTTCCTTACTAACTGGATGTTTAACTGAAGAATTCATGCCAAAAACAGCTTCTTAATGTCTTTAGTTAAGAGCATACATCTTTAATTTGTTGTTTCAAAAAACTGAGCATGGTGTACTGTATCAGATGCGAGCTTATTGATCTATGTGCTAGAAATTGTCAACCAGATACGAAATTGAAAAAATAATTAACAGGGAAGGATTAAAAGGAGTCCATAGTTCATTGTAAAAAGTCTATATAGCCTATATATTTTTTGAAGTCGGTTCTCAGTTATCTATGGGGTAATTTCAAAACCCACATTCAAAAAGCAGTTAGACATGTACACTTCATAGCTAAATATCAAATATTTATTTTTAGTTATATACAATTTGGATTAACCAGATCCCTGGAGGAAAATAATAAATTGTTGACAGTGCACAACCAGCTTTCATTATCTGTGGGCAATGTGACTTATTTCTATTTTCTTCATAGACAAAAACCCAGTTCAAATTTGTTTATAGCAAGCCCCAGAGCAACTTTAAATGTTTTAGTAATGAATATTTCTTTTAAAATGAATTCTTAAATAGAGTTTTAAAATGTTTCATGCTGTAGCTTTAATTTTTATTTATTTATTAACATCTTTATTGGAGTATAATTGCTTTACAATGGTGTGTTAGTTTCCGCTTTATAACAAAGTGAATCAGTTATACATATACATATGTCCCCGTATCTCTTCCCTCTTGTGTCTCCCTCCCTCCCACCCTCCCTATCCCACCCCTCTAGGTGGTCACAAAGCACCAAGCTGATCTCCCTGTGCTATGCGGCTGCTTCCCACTACCTATCTATTTTACATTTGGTAGTGTATATGTGTCCATGCCACTTTGTCACAGCTTACCCTTCCTCCTCCCCATATGCTCAAGTCCATTCTCTAGTAGGTCTGTGCCTTTATTCCTGTCTTACCCCTAGGTTCTTCATGACATTTTTTTTTTCCTTAGATTCCATATATATGTGTTAGCATACAGTATTTGTCTTTCTCTTTCTGACTTTGTAGCTTTAATTTTTTATTGCAGTAGGATTTGACTTTTTTATCAAAAATAAATTTGTTTTATTAAAACGGTTGTAAAAATGCAACTGGGACAGAAATGTATAAAACAAAAAGTAAAAGTACCTTATTCCTGCCCACATTTTAAATTTTGGTAGAGACTGATAGATGTAATAGCTATTGCTAAAATGCCAAGGCTGACTGATAGCACCTTCACCAACACTGGCTCTTATCAATCTTTTAAGTACTTGCTTGCCCAATATTTCTAATGAACTATGCCTTCTCTCGAGTTTACAGCCTTGAATTGTCCACCTTCCACAATGTTTCCAGAATTATCTACCTAATTTTAAACCTAATTACAGTAAGTCCCCTACACATGAACAAGTTCCATTCCAAGAGCATGTTTGTAAGTCCCATTTGTTTCTAAGTTCAACAACGTTAGCCTAGGTACCCAACTAACACAATCAGCTATACAATACTGTACTGTAATAGGTTTATAATACTTTTCACATAAATAACATGTAAAAAAAAAGACACAAAAAATAAAGAAAACATTTTTAATCTTACAGTACAGTGCCTTGAAAAGTACAGTAGTACAACAGCTGGCATACAGGGGCTGGCACTGAGTGAACAGGCAAGAAGAGTTACCGGCTGGAGGAGGGAGAGGAGGTGGGAGATGGTAGAGCTGAAGGATCATCAGCAATAGAAGATGGAGGGCAAGCTGCACTTTCACTCACGCCTGAAGTTGACTGCACGGTTCTGGTTCCTTGCTGGATTCAATTCTATCTACCCTCTTAATAAAATGATCCAGCGATGTCTGGGTAGTAGCTCTTTTCTTCTCATCATAGATGACACTGTAGCACTGGACTGCATTCTGAACGGCCGCTGCAACCTTCATGTACTGTTCTATGTTTGGGTCCTATGCCTCAAAAACTAACAGAGCCTCCTCAAATAAAGAAAATCCCCTTGCCATTTCCTGTGTCATGAATCTCTTCAGTTCTTCAGTTACTTCTTCTTCGTCCATTTTTGTTTCCATCGTTATCTCTTGGCGCTTCTTAGCAGTACCAGCTACATTACCACTGCTTTTACACTTGCTTCTGGACATCCTGGGCTTGAAATAAGGATACTGTACTACTGTACTCCATACGGTACTGTACAGTGAAGTACACAAAAGCACAACCACTTGTAGAGGACGCACGAACGTGCCAGTGTATGCCAGACATGTGAACACGTGAACTTATGTGACTGGACGTGCGAACACACGTTCACCTATTTGAAAGTTCTCAACTTGAAGGTTCGTATGTAGGGGCCTACTGTATTTTAGTCCCCAGTTTCAGGGCCTCTGCTAGCTCCCTGTAGCTACAAAATGAAATCCAAACTCCTTTACAGGGCTCACTAGGGCCCTCACAGCCTGGACTTAACCTTCTTTTTTTGCCTCATATCCTTTTTCTCTCCACAGATCACTTTTTGTGCAAGCCACGCTGAATTTTTTACCTTTTTGTAATTCACGATTCTCTTTCTCAAGTCTCCACCCCTGCACTTACTATTTCCCCTCACTCCTACCTCTGACAACCTCCCATTCCACTTCTAAGAGCCAGCTGAAGTATCACCTCTTCTGTGATATCTCCCTGACCCCCCACCTAAAAGGAGCTATACATCTCCTCTTCTGCTTCTCTTGCATTAGCACTTAGTACCTTTCAGGATAATTTTTGCACAAATGTTTGTCTCCCCCTACAGACCATGATGTCTTTGAGGGAAAGGACCCTCATCATTGCTGCCCTTCATTGGTTGAGTTCCTGATTTACAGGAGAGCCTCAAAAAGTGTTTACTGAACACCTAAAAAGTGTTCAACAGTATCCAGCAAAACTAAAAAACAACAACAAAAATCCAGGCTCTCTTCTTTGTCTGTGGCATGGAATATGAAATATTTCAGAGTGCTTAGTACATAACAAGCATTAACAACCTATGGCTGCCCTGCACAAGGAAAGCATGCTAAGAAACTGCTGTTGGGCACTTCCACAGCCACAATCGAAATGACCAAGAAGGAAATCTATACCTAAGTATTTCTCCTTCCTGCCCTCCTTCTGCCTTCCTCTCTCACCTCCTGTGACTTCACACCCATGGCATTCACTCTCAGATGCCCTCTGGCTGGACAAAGCTCTTTACTACAAAATGTTGATCGAGCCAGACACAGAAATTTCCTACTTTTCCATCTCGGTCAACTTGCACTCCCTCAGCCAAGTGTTATGAGACACCTACCCGAGAAACAAATGAGGTCATATGATTTAAGTAGCTGATGTCCAGGCAAGAATAAGCTCAATCTTCCAGAGAGAGATGGCTTTTTAAAAGATTAGCTAATTGGGACTTCGCTGGTGGTCCAGTAAAGAATCTGCCTTCCAATGCATTGGACACGGGTTCGATCTCTGGTTGGGGAACTAAGATCCCACATGCTGTGGGGCAACTAAGCCTTTGCACCACAACTACTGAGCTCGTGTGCCTCAACTAGAGAGCCTGCGTGCTGCAAACTACAGCGCCCACACGCTCTGGAACCCGTGCGCCACAACTAGAGAGAGAAAAACCCGCACGCTACAATTAGAGAAAAGCCCGCGTGCCGCAACAAAGACCCCACGTGCCATAACTATGACCTGAGAAAGCCAAAAAAATAAACAAAATAAATAAATATTAAAACCGGAAAAAAATAAAAGATTAGCTAACTAACTCAAATGAATCTAACCAGCAGAATGTACTTAAGAGATATTTTTATTGGAAGGCATTCTTGAAGTCCCTTGGACTTTCTGGGTATTTAGACCCTACCAGCCCCAAGACGGAAGAGAGGTGTCAGCAACCAGACCCTGTATTTCTGAAAGGTTGCCCACATCAGGCACATCTGCAGGGATTTCTCAGTGTACCTTCTTTAGAGGGTCAGTGCTCAGAAGGTCACAATCGCTCAGTGTATACACTTTTGGTCTGGTAGAAAGAAATCATTAAAAAACAAATAAGGGGCTTCCCTGGTGGTTGGGAGTCCACCTGCCGATGCAGGGGACACGGGTTCGTGTCCCGGTCCGGGAAGATCACACATGCCGCGGAGCGGCTGGGCCCGTGAGCCATGGTCGCTAACCCTGCGCGTCCGGAGCCTGTGCTCCAAAACGGGAGAGGCCACAGCAGTGAGAGACCCACGTACAGCAAAAAAACAAACAAAAAAAAAAACAAATAGAATTAAGGCAAGAGAGCAAGGAGGGAAAAGATTGAGAGAAGAGTGACAGATGAGAAAGGATGTCAATATTGGGAGAATCACATAGGAGATAAAAAGCCCAAACAGATGACACTGGGCACTCACACAAAAAAACTACTGAAAACATCAGAAATGCATCCATCCCATCATTAAAATGCTTTTCCCCTAAAAAAGCTGAGTGTCCTATAACATATTAGCTAAAAAAAAGAAACAAAAACAAAAAGACATAAAAGATTGAGTGGATTAGAAAACCCCAGAGTACTTTTCTTCCTGAAATTATGAAAGCCTGCTGAATGGCTGGAAGTGTCTCTGCTCTACCCTCACTTCTCATATTAGTTTCCATCCCCAATTTGATCTGATTTCCAGGGCGGCCATTTCTCTTATAGCCACACATGCTGAGATCAAAGGATGGAGAGGCTGTTATATTCAAGACTAATGTTATAGAGAGAAGAGTTGGAAAGGGCTCAAAATTCATTATATATATAAAAAAGTTTTTAAGCCATAAAAACCATTTTCAGGGGAAGCCAAAACCAAAAATAGTAGCAACTTTAAACTTCATTTGAGGAGCACGAGGGATATTATACCCCTCCATGTGGTTGCCTAGGGAACAGGATTCATTTATTCTTTGCTATTCAATAATATCTTGGAAATTTCTACCCTATATTATACCTATGATTGTTAAATCTACTCTAAATGGAAAGGCTCCTCAAAAAGTGCACTTTAAGTTACAGTACAGGAATCTTTGTCAGGAAAATGTCATATAAAGCCAAAGTTCCTTTAATATCTCTTGCTGTTCCAATACATTAACATTCTTCTACTGGGATAGGAGACTTTCTTATCCACAATATCTTATTCTTCATTTTGATTACTAAATGTGGAGTCTTCTTATACATAAGTGAATTTGCCTCAATTAAACACACTTATGTGAGCCTGTCAAAAAATATAAATAGGAGTATCCTGGTCTGAACTGAAGCATGCAAAATTATTCTGACTTTCCCCTAAACATTAATGAAAGAATACCCTTGATAACAATGTGTAAGAAGCAAAAGGAATGATATTTGGTTTTCTGTACATGACAAATGTTCTTCAGCTTTTGTCTGTTATAGGCCCAACCATGAGGGAGAAAAGTTCGAGTAACTGCCATGGGGAAACTTATAGAAAGTGCCATCTATGACATTAGCACATGTTTGTTTTATGTATAAACCACACTGCTGGCCAAATCCCTGTCCCTCTACTTCCTGTAACTCTCTAAGCCCTAAGTAATTATTTCATTGAGTGTGCTGGGTCTTTCATACCTGGTTCCCTGTGTTGTTAAATGAACAAAGGGCATTCTGAGAGCAGACCCTCCAGTGGGTAGAATATTCCTTCCGTTTATGTCCCTTGCTCATACTTATTTTTTTTTTTTTGGCTGCATTGGGTCATCGGCTGCCCGTGGGCTTTCTCTAGTTGCGGCGAGTGGAGGCTACTCTTCATCATGGTGCGCAAGCTTCTCATTGCAGTGGCTTCTCTTGTTGTGGAGCATGGGCTCTTGATGCACAGGCTTCGGTAGCTGTGGCACACTGGCTCAGTAGTTGTGGCTCATGGGCTCTAGAGCTCAGGCTCAGTAGTTGCGGTGCACTGGCTTAGTTGCTCCGCGGCATGTGGGAATCTTCCCAGACCAGGGCTCGAACCCATGTGCCCTGCATTGGCAGGCGAATTCTTAACCACTGCGCCACCAGGGAAGCCCTTGGTCATGCTTTTGGCTTCTCCACACATTAGCACTTTTTACAGGAAAACTAGATGAGGTTAAAGTTTAACTCTTTACTTTCCTCTTTGAAACAGCTTGTGTTAAAACCTAGATTAGGGAAGAAACTGAGACCAATGGCTAAAGAGCGGGGACTTCGTGATTTGGCAAGTTCAATTTTCTATAAAGTTTTAAGATCCTGGCTGTCCTGTACCTAAAACAGAGACTTTGTATCTCAAACACATATCTTCCAGTACAACCATCTCTGAAATGATAGCCATCAGCTGAACAGCAAAATCTCAATTAACCAGAATCTAACCACAGGAGAAAAACTTCTACTTGTCATAAAGCACTGTCTTGGGCAATATGGGGCTTAAAAATATGCCAAAATAACTTTTTCTGCAGATCAACTTTAAGGGAGTTGAATGATGAAAGAACAAATTCATATAAGAAATCTCGTTTTTAAAAAATGAAAACAGTCTAGTGGTTAAGACTTCACCTTCTAATGCAGGGGGTGTGGGTTCAATCCCTGGTTGGGGAGCTAAGATCCCACATGCCTCACGGCCAAAAACATAAAACAGAAGCAATATTGTAATACATTTAATAAAGACTTTTTAAAAATGGTCATCAAATATATCTTAAAAAAAAAAGAAAACAGGGGTTTCCCTGGTGGCACAGTGTTTGAGAATCTGCCTGCCAATGCAGGGGACACGGGTTCGAGCCCTGGTCTGGGAAGATCCCACATGCCACGGAGCAACTAGGCCCGTGAGCCACAACTACTGAGCCTGCGCATCTGGAGCTTGTGCTCCACAACAAGAGAGGTCGTGACAGCGAGAGGCCTGCGCACCGCGATGAAGAGTGGCCCCCGTTTGCCGCAACTAGAGAAAGCCATCACACAGAAACGAAGACCAAACACAGCCATAGATAAATAAATAAATTTTAAAAAAAAATGAAAACAATTTCCAGGGAAGGTCCTAAGATAAGTGCATACCCAGTTCTATCTTCTACAGCTAATTTCTATACCACAAGAGTGAAGTTCAGAGTGACTTTACAGGATTGTCAAATACCTCACTTTGCTCACTTTATTTTTTTTTTTATTAACTAGGGCCTATTAATGGCTTCTATGGAATACTGGATACAGATGTTTGAACATGTAAATGCTGAAGTGGATTAACAAACAAACAACACAATTTTATCAGTTTTAAGTTTTAAATTGTTTTATTTGAGAATATGCAATTCTGCTACAGAAAATGAGAAATCAAATGGGATAGGTGAAACTTGTAAGATATGCTAAGTACAGAGTAACTTATGAGACATTAGGCATAAATAAAATACATAGATGTGCTGAACATAGAAAGAGATAGAAATGCTGGGTAAACACTAAAATTGTCACTAAACATTACACATACATGATGTATGAGACACTTAATATTTATGAAGTCTTAAATTGGTCACCCATTGGTTACACCCATTCTAGCTCCACAGAGAGTCTGCCAGATAAAATCCATAGCTGCTCATAGACTAGTTGGTGAGCTTACCATTGTGGCCAGACACACTTGTCCCTGTATCTCTCTAATTGAGCTTTCTTGCTCCAAACCTCAGGTCTGTTCCTTGTAACCACACCATCAGCAGGGAAGGCTGATGAGAGAGGAAGGGGTGCAGGGGGAGAAAGTGGGGGGGG
>NW_020172776.1:2114737-2116985 GCF_003031525.2 Neophocaena asiaeorientalis asiaeorientalis | reverse complement strand
CTGACAAATTGACCAAGACTCATGCAGTGTGGTCCTTCTACCTCACCTGCACCCAAACCTAAGTACATAAACCTACTCCATCTCTTTCCCCTTATTTCTCACTGTGTGTTTTTAATTGATTCAATAAACCATGTGATTAAAACATCTTAATTTGTGATGCATAACCCATGGGACAGTTTACCTGGTAGTATATTTGAAGGCTACATTGCATCAAGGTAATTTCCCACATGACAAAAATCATCAGTGTTTCTTAAGCCTTCATACTCTCTGCTAATTGTCTGCCACCAAGGGCCAACGAAGGAAAATGAATGGAAGGTGGCAACCAATTATTAATTGGCTAAAGTCGTTAATCCTGCTTAGTCCTACAGCTTGGTTACACATGGTCTTTGTTCTGAGTTTATATTACATACATATAAAGAGTTATGTTTTCTCCTGGTGAAATTATTCCTAGGTCAAATAATAAAATTACAGATATTGGTATTTCACAATGTTCCACAATGAGTATAGTGGCCTATAAAGGGGGTTATGACCTCAAGATGCTCACACAGCTGAAGTTTCACTACCATCATTGTAGAAAGATGCTCACTAACAGTGTGAAACTAACTCATTTAACTGAACCTGTACTTATTTGTTACATATTTCACATGGGCCAGGCACTATGTTGTGTGCTGCAGTGGAGAAAAGGTGAATATGATAGAGTCACTATCTCAGAAATTTCATAGTGTATCATAGAGAAACAGTGTATCACAAAGATACACTACATATCCAGGTAATTATGATACAGGGAGCTAGCTACATTCTATAAAAGACATGCAAACAAACCTTTAGGGGCCTTTCTTTGTTTCCTGGTGCACGAGGACAGCGAATTGAGAGCGCTGCTTAAAGGAGCTCCAGAGACGGGCACGAGCCACGGCTGGCAGCACAGACCACAGACACGGGCATGGGAAGCTAGGGCTACTGCTGCCGCCACCAAGAAGCCTGTGTGCGAGCACAGGTCACTATCCACACCTCCCTTCCGGGGAGCCTGTGCAGCCCGCCACTGCCATGCTCCCGGGATCCACGGACAGCTTTCCCGGGAGAACACACGGCGCACCTTAGGCTGGTGCAACGTCGCGCCGGCCTCTGCCGCTGCAGGCTCGCCCAGCATTCGCACCCCTCCCTCCCCCCGGCCTGAGTGGGCCACAGTCCCCGAATCAGCGGCTCCTTTAACCCCGTCCCGTCTCAGCGAACAACAGACGCCCTCCGGAAACCTACACGCACAGAGGCGGGGCCATATCCAAAGCTGAGCCCCGGGAGCTGTGCGAACAAAGAAGAGAAAGGGAAATCTCTCCCAGCAGCCTTAGGAACAGCGGATTAAATCTCCACAATCAACTTGATGTACCCTGCATTAGGGCTACTGCTGCCGCCACCAAGAAGCCTGTGTGCGAGCACAGGTCACTATCCACACCTCCCTTCCGGGGAGCCTGTGCAGCCCGCCACTGCCATGCTCCCGGGATCCACGGACAGCTTTCCCGGGAGAACACACGGCGCACCTTAGGCTGGTGCAACGTCGCGCCGGCCTCTGCCGCTGCAGGCTCGCCCAGCATTCGCACCCCTCCCTCCCCCCGGCCTGAGTGGGCCACAGTCCCCGAATCAGCGGCTCCTTTAACCCCGTCCCGTCTCAGCGAACAACAGACGCCCTCCGGAAACCTACACGCATCACCACATAATGATCAAGGGATCGATCCAAGAAGAAGATATAACAATTGTAAACATTTATGCACCCAACACAGGAGCACCTCAATAAATAAGGCAAATACTAACAGCCATAAAAGGGGAAATCGACAATAACACATTCATAGTATGGGACTCTAGCACCCCACTTTCACCAATGGACAGATCATCCAAAATGAAAATAAATACGGAAACACAAGCTTCAAATGATACATTGAACAAGATGGACTTAATTGATATTTCTAGGACATTCCATCCAAAAAAACAGAATACACATTTTTCTCAAGTGCTCATGGAACATTCTCCAGGATACATCAAGCCTTGGTAAATTTAAGGAAATTGAAATTGTATCAAATATCTTTTCCGACCACAATGCTATGAGACTAGATATCAATTACAGGAAAAGATCTGTAAAAAGTACAAACACATAGAGGGTAAACAATACACTACTTAATAATGAAGTGATCACTGAAGAAATCAAAGAGGAAATTTAAAAATACCTAGAAACAAATGACAATGGAGACACGAGGACCCA